>NW_025535037.1:0-30000 GCF_020615455.1 Coregonus clupeaformis
CATTTCATGTAGATGAGGGAATATTTACCAGGATAGAGAGACCATCATTCCAGGTCTATTTCACCTGTAGTGCTGTGGTGCTGGAACCATACTACAGGACAGAAAGTGAAACATTTGGCTGCTGCACCTCTAGATGGCAGTATGACACCACGCCGCTCTCTTCATACAGATACATATGAATACACACACACACACACAAATACAAAACAAACACACATGGTGATTGATTGCGTTTGTTTGGTGTGTGTTTATGAGGAAATTACCCACAAGGTCTCCCATTTCCATTCCCTCTGTCTCTCTCGACTCTGTGTCAGAGGTGTGTTCATTGATGGAGTAGTGTGTTTCTTCCTAAGTGTGTTTAACACTTGCAGGTAGCACTAAGGAATTGTGTAGACATGGTAATGTAATGACATTAGTGTGTGTGTGTGTGTTTGTGTTTTGACATGGACTGTCCTTAGGCCAGTCCATTCTATCTTCCCCTGGGTAACATAACCAGCGACCTCCTTCTAAACATAAGTGCACACGCACACGCACACACACACTTAATTACCCAATGAATAATTAATGTTTGATTGCACCGTTCCCTCAGGCTGTCAACACAAGATAATTTATCATAAGATTATAATTCAACACTAATTGGTTTGGCAAGAGGTTTTTGATTAGAATAATTTGCTTATTTAATGCACAAATTTTATTAGGCAGCAAACTTTTTTAAGAGTGTGTATAGATTTAGCGTCACACACGAGGTTAAAACGAGAGACTCATTAAATTGCTTTTTATTGAATTACATTTTCGGGATTAAAAATAGTTGTTTGCTCAGTCATAATGCAGTCTAGCTTTCCATAATTTAATTAAACAAAACAGGTGATTATACTAATGCTTTTAGATCCCTGCGACTCTAGGAGACTCGGGGAGAGACTTGGAACACAGAGGTGCTCTTCTCTCACATCTAAGCCAGGAACACAGCGTCCTTGTGGAACTTCTTCACTTCCTCATTGATTTCTGTTTGTTTCTACTGAGCCTTGAGGCCCTGCTTGAATTGGAACAGTTTTAAAAGAAAGTCTCTCTCAGCCACAGTCCCTGTTTATAAATCACTGTGTAATGTAGCTATCCCATCATTGTAAATCTTCAGACCCTCTCAGTGCAGTGGTGGCCACATCCTCCCTCTTTCCCTGGCATTTAGAAAATACTTGGGGGGGAGTGGAGAGAGGAGAAGAGTGGTGCTGGAAGGTATGTATGTTCCTCATTCTGCTGCCCAATCGATGTGAGAGGACGGGAGGGCTGAAGGCCTAGACACAGCTACTGGTCCTCACCTCACCTCAGTGTCCACACGTATGCAAATGATCCTCACAACACACACACACACATTTTGCTATTCCTGTTGTGTGTTTTCCTCCGAGCCAAGAGCAGACAGAGAGAGCGTAGGGGTGTGTGTGGGTTATCATCCCAGCTCTGAGCTGGCCTTATCAGCCAGTCTCCTGAGGAAGGCAGGGGGAGATTATCAGTCTTGCCAGCCAGCTGTGGTGGTGGCGAGAGGGGAGCGACGGGTGGCCAGATAGCACCCCCTTTCACACACACACACACACACACACACACACACACACACACACACACACACACACACACACACACACATTGCCAGAGAGACACTGTTAAAGGATTTGGCAGCCGTGGTGGAGCCGTCAGACAACCAATCACAGGATCGATGGCAGCCGTGACTTGGCCAATGACCCGCGCTGTTATCACTGCTGGCCATCCTCCCATCCTCTCTCCCTTCAACTCACCGTCCAATTCATTCTTCCTCGTCGCTTCTTCTCTCTTCTATCTCTCCTCTCTATTTTTCTTGCTTCCGCTCTCATTTCAGGCCATTTTCCTCTATCTAAAACTTTTCTTTCTTCAACTCCCTCACACTCTCTTTCCTCCCTCTCCGCCCTCTCTCCTCTCTTTCCCTCTCTCCTGGTATGGTTAGTGTGGACTAATGAATGTGGGGTCTCAGGGCAGGCTCTGCTGGGCTGATTAGGATCCTCATTAAAGAGAGGACCAGACACCCCTCCAACCCCCCCTCCATCCCTCTTTTTTTCTCTCCTCCGCCCCTCCTCCCCTCCTCCCTCCGTCGTCCGTGCACCCTGCCCTGTCTCGCAGAGTGGCATTTTTAATTACCAGACCTCATCATATAAAAGCATGGTAATGCATTAGAGGAGTACATCCGTATCAGTGTGTGTGTGTGTGTCTTTGTGCGTCAGTGTTTGCGTTTGTGTCTCTCTGTGTGTGTGTGTGTGTGTGTGTGTGTGTGTGTGTGTGTGCATGTGTGTGTGTGTGTGTATGCATGTGTTTGTGTGTGTGTGTGTGTGAGTGTTTGTGTGTATTCACTATATATAGGCAGTGTATCCGTGGATGTGAACCCGGTGCACAACTGGACTAATAGGGATGTAATGAATCAGTCCACTATGACTGTTAAGGTTGACCAATAGCTGACATGTAAAGTCTCCACAGAGAAAGTACACAAATAATGCCCTGATTTAACTTGGTTTCAAATTTCACAATCCCCTCCCAACTTCTAATAGACTGTAATGGATAAAGAGTAACTAGAGTTAAAAAGAGAGAGAGGCAGAAAAAAGGAGTACGGAGGGAGAGAAAGAGATAAATACATGATATAGAGGGAGAGAGAATGCAGGGGTAGAACGGCTGAGAAAGAGAGAGAGAGAGTTTTAGGGTTGTTCTGGGTTAGCCGTATTCTAATGGGATCAGTATCAGTTTAGAAACACAGAATGCTAAGGGCCAGAAGCTAAATCTGATTATGTTGCCTGAAAAGACAAATCTCCCTCATTCTAGTGTTGAAAACGTTGCTCTGGGATATATAGCAGAAGTCAAAAGAGAGAGGGAGGGAGGGAGGGAATGGGGAAAAGTAGAAATTCAGTGATGGGAGAGTAATGGAATATCATTCTTCCATCTCATTCTCTCTCTCTCTTTCTCTCGCTTTCTCTCTCTCTCTCTATTTGTTCACGTGTACGCATATGTCTCTGTAGATCCCCTGTCATGGCAGTTAGCTAGCCAGTCACCCTGATGAAAGGGGATCGATGCCTACCTCAGGAGAAGTCTATAACCTGACAGACACTCAGAACAAATCTAGTCATATCGGCCTCTCCCAAACAGAAACAGATAACAGAAAAGAGGCACGTCACCCCTCCCACCTCCCTTCTGTACAGCAACAGAGACCAGAGACAGGGGGAGTCATCTGCCCAGGGGTTCAAATGGTAGTATTTACTACTGTAGGTGGTAGAACTGTTGCTTTTTCAGAAATCTGTTCAGTGCTACTCCAGCTCTACCCCCATCCATGTCTACAGAAACAGACAGCGTTCAGACACAAACCTGATTCTGAACCTGACCCTACCTCCTCTCTCTCCTTGCTCCTCCTCTCCTCTCTCCTCCCCTCCTCTCCTCCCCCTAACATGCCATAAGACATCAGGGTGTCGGAATTGCTCATTGACTCGAAGAGTAATTAGAGAGGGATAGAGAGGGAGGGATAAACACACACACACACAGACACACACAGACACACACACACACACACACACACACACACACACATACACAGTGGCAGAAATTCGCTGTTACGCTCTCTAATTCCTGCCTCTCTTCTCTTGTACGGTCCAGTAATTAAAGTCCATTAAGAATGGCGTTTGAGACCACCGAGCCTCCCCCGGAAAAACAACATAGACGCCGGTAAAAATACACCCAATTAGACAGCGTCTTCTCAAGACATGATCACATCTGACCATCGAGAGAGACGTGGGTTCGACGTCTAGAAGTTCATGGAAGTTTTCTTTTAGTCTAGGGTTTGTAACGGTCGAACACACCTCTAAAATTAGAAGAGATGGAGTGCTACAGGGGTAGCAATGTGAGGGAGGTGTGTGTTTTACTAACAGAGTAGCAGTTGGGGTATTACAGAAGAGGGATCAGCTTTTGGACTCCTCCATTCTCCACTCTCTAGGAGGCTAACTAAATTGTACACAAGAGACCTTTCTTCAGTTAAGGATCAGTGTGCTGTCCGTCTCTCATCTCTCTGTCGCTCTCATCTCTCTCCCTGCGGTGCCACTGAAGCCACCTTCACACAAAAAAAGAAGTCATCATCACTTGGTGGCCTTTATCAGTGACTGGGGCTTTCCCTATTTGCATACTCTGCTCGCCACCGATAAAAGACCTCATGACAACATCTCAACATCCCCACTAATGTCTTTTTTCACCTCCTTGAAGGAAGGATGGATGGAGGAATGAGGGAGGGGGGTATAGTTGGAGGGAGGGTGTTAAGCAGAAGAGATGGTACAGGCGCTGGTATTTCGGGTTCCCCCTGGTTGGACCTTTAGCAGTGGAAGGGGTGTGTTTTTGTCTGTCAGCGTGCGGCTTTGGGTTCCTGTGCCTACGCTAACCCGGGGCGTCGTCGCAGGGCCGCTAAATGTCACATCTTCGCATTAGCATTTAGCCGCGCCACACGCCTGTCAATCTGGTTTTATCTCTGACCACCCCCAGCTCCCCCAGCCCTCCCTGACTGGCTCATTGTACCAATAAGGCAGCCATTACTCATCCATACCCCAACACATGTCAAACCACACTAATTGCTTTCAATCATTAATCTCCCATTCAGAATTCCTCTAGTCTAGTCTATATGCAGTCTATATGTCTCTCTTGGACATGGGAGCCTGAGGTATTCCACGTGAGATGTATTAACATATCAATATGCATTTAGCAAATACCTGTTCATGTAGAAGTACTAGCTTTATGTTAAGTTTTGGGTCGATTGTTAGTTTTATTACCCATTGTTAATGAAGATTTAAAGTAAAGTTAGCCAACTGCAATTTACCAAACTCTGCTAAAGTCAGCAGCTGTCAGAACACTTCCTCATAACCAACTGGCTCGATAGCATTATTACATTTCTCTACTCAGAGTTCACAGAGAATATTTATCATACAGTGGGTGGATTTCTAATATCATATCCAAAAGTGAAGCCCTGTTTGTTTGGTGGCAAAATATTAATTAACTGGCTGGACTGACATTTTGTTGAGGTAGGGCATCGATCTGCCAGCCATCTAAAGTGCCTCTGCTTCTTTCTCCTGTTTACCCTGTAAACAATGGCTGAGAGGCCCGTATGTATCCACTTCACACACACACATGCACGCACGCACACACCTCGCATGCGCACACACCCAAATGTATACACGCACATGGGAGCAGGTGCGCACACAGTTACAAACATAAACACACACACACACTTCCCAGCATGCATGTTCACCTAACCACTCATATCACAGTGTAAGACTGTGTTAGCCTGTATTTTGTTTCAGTCCCTCTATTTAACAGTGTAATAGGTGCTAATTATGGCCCACCTTCAATAAATGGGTAAGGACTGTGGAAACGGAGTGCATTAATGTAAACTGTTCAAACAGATATACTATATAGCCACCTCTCCTCCTCTCTCTATTTCAGCAAGGGATGAGAGAGAGAGAGAGAGAGAGAGAGAGAGAGAGAGAGAGAGAGAGAGAGAGAGAGAGAGAGAGAGAGAGAGAGAGAGAGAGAGAGAGAGAGAGAGAGAGAGAGAGAGAGAGAGAGAACAGAGGGTCCGGGCTCTCAAACCAAACAAAGCTTTAGGCCTTCAGCCCGTGTTCAGCTTGCATTAATATTACCCAACACTGTCTCATTACCAGCGCCCTTACAAGAGCAGATTGAAGCGCCCTGTTACTTAACCAATCAAAATAATGTAATTACAATGAAATAATGGCCATGGCTCCAAAGTTAAATCATTGAAGGAGAAGATGGGGAGTGAATGTGTTTACTGGACCCAAGAGGCCTGCAGGAGGCTGGGAAATACAGACTGGAAGAACAGAATTCATCCAACTCTGTTCATCCCTTCCACTCCGCCAACTGTCGCTTTTCACACACAATCTGGGAGTGAGGGGACATGTTGTAAGCAGGAGGGAGGAACTGGTGAGACACGCCGAGTGTACAGAGTGTTTTTTTGTTCCTGTTTTAAACTGTATGTGATTACGTGAGTGTATAGTGTTGTTGTGAATGCATGGGGGGGGGGTGTATGTGCGTGTGCATGTGCAAGCGTGTGCGTGCGCTCATGTGTGTGTGTGTGTTTGGCCTGCTCTCCAGTTATTGCTTTTGAAGTTGTTAATTAAACCCTCAACCATCTGGTAGCTCAATGAAATTACAGAAAAAATCTCACGAAAAAACATGAGTGACTGACTAAATGAATAAATAAATAGATTAATAATTAAATAAATACTTAACTCTTCTCTTGTCTGCATGAGGGAGGAACAATAAATTGTATTAATGTAAATTCCATGCTCCGCTCTCACCCTGTGTGTGTGTGTGTGTGTGTGTGTGTTAGGCCTACTGCTGCTAGGTAGCCCTCTCTCTGCTCTCTCCCTCCCCTCTGTCTGTCCTTGATTGCAGGAGTGAAGTCTGGTGTGCGGGAGTCAGGGTTCCAGCTGCAGCTCATTCACCATAATCACCTCAGCCTTTAAGACCCGGTCAAACTTACCACTCATCGTCAGATCATAGTCAAGATGACCATATATTTGGAACCTGACTCCTGCCTCCGCTTCACTCCTGCCACCACCATCCTGCTCTCCACTACCGGACCTCTCTTTTGGACTCACCACGGACACTAGGACATTACGGTACCACACCTGCCCTGACCTGGATCTGTTACCCTCCCTGTAACCTGGACTTGCTCTTCCCCTATTATTGGAAACCTGGACTATTGAACATTTTAAATAAACCTGTTAAACCTTCTCTGGCTTGGTGTACTTGTCTGCATTTGGGTTCTAATACTGGTAAATCATAACAGTATGATCTGACCATCATGAACCCAGCAGACAGTAGCTTGGATACCACCCCAGAGTGCACTCAAATTTGGACTGCCATAGCCAATCAGGGCATTTTACTTGGCCAACATGATACCCTGTTTAAGACGATTGCTGAGGACAGTCAGGTGCTGCTTAATCAGGTTCAATTACTCACCAATCAAGTGTCTGCCCTTACTACCCCTTCAGCCCAGATCAGAGAGCCTTTTGTTCCTGCTCCAGAGCGCTATGACGGGAACATGGGAACCTGTGGCGATTTTTTGACTCAATGCTCGTTAGTGTTTGAACAACAGCCCCTCACCTACGCCTCAGAAAGAGCCCGTATTGCCTACCTTATCAACTCTACTAGCGGTTCCGCTCGTGCCTGGGGATCCGCGGTCTGGGAGAGTCAGTCAGACATTTGCAACGCTTACGTTGCCTTCACCACTGAGATGAGGAAGGTTTTTGACCACCCCGTACGAGGCAAGGAGGCTGCGAAACGGTTGTTTTCTCTTCGGCAGGGGGCTCGCAGTGTGGCGGAGATGGCAGTGGAGTTTCGGACTTTAGCAGCAGTGAGTGGTTGGAATGACGAGGCATTACAAGGAGTGTTCATCAATGCTTTGTCTGAGACTTTAAAAGATGAATTGGTGTCATATGATGAATCGCCTACGCTGGATAATCTTATTTCACTCACCATCAGGTTGGATAATCGGATTCGGGAGCGCCGCCGGGAGAGGAGTGTTAGTTCCAAGCAACCTGTCTGTCATCAACAAACTCCTCCCCGCATCTTCCCTACGGAGAAAGCCGTGTCTTCCCGAGTCGATACGAGGAGCACTGAACCCGAAGCCATGGAGGTGGGTCGTGCACGGTTGTCCTCAGAGGAGCGTGCACGTCGCATTCAGGCTCGGGTCTGCCTGTATTGTGGAGAAGCTGGTCATTTCGTTCCTTCCTGCCCAGTTCGTCCGGGAAAAGGGCCGGCTCATCATTAATGGGAGAAGTTTTGGTGAGCCGAGCAGCGGATTCTTTCTCTTCTCCCCGCATTCTGCTCCAGGCATCCCTCCAGTGGCAGTTCCAGAATCTCTCTGTTAGTGCGCTGATTGACTCTGGTGCAGACGAAAGCTTTTTGGATAGAGAGTGGGCTCAACAAATGGATTTGGAGACTGTTCCTATGGACTGTCCGCTGCAGGCTAAGGGTCTGAATGGACAATTGTTGACCCATATTACCCATCAGACTGTTCCTGTTTGTCTTAGAGTGTCGGGAAATCATCAGGAGAACATTCAATTCCATATTATCGACTGCCCACAGACCCCTCTGGTCCTTGGTATCCCCTGGCTCATAAGACACAATCCACACATTGATTGGGTGACAGGTAGAATTGTTTCATGGAGCACATTTTGTCATGTGAATTGTTTGTGTTCTGCTCTGACTCCTGCCAGTACTGTGCCTCGACCTCCACTGGAGTCCATGGATCTTTCTAATGTTCCTGACGTGTATCATGACCTGGCATCCGTTTTCTGCAAACACAGAGCTACTTCTCTTCCTCCTCACCGGCCTTACGACTGTGCCATTGACCTCCAGCCAGGAGCCCCGCTCCCCAGCAGTCGCCTGTACAATCTCTCCCGGCCGGAGACGGAGGCTATGGAGAACTACATTCGGGACTCCTTGGCGGCAGGTATTATGCGTCCTTCCTCGTCACCTGTAGGAGCGGGATTCTTTTTTGTTGCTAAGAAGGATAAGACCCTCAGACCCTGTATTGATTACCGTGGACTTAACAACATCACCATTAAGAACAAGTATTCTCTGCCTTTGATTAATTCTGCTTTTCCCCTCCTTCATGGTGCTACCATCTTTACGAAACTGGATCTACGAAATGCGTATCACCTGGTGCGCATTCGTAAAGGTGATGAATGGAAGACTGCCTTCAACACACCCTTGGGACATTTTGAGTATCTGGTTATGCCTTTTGGGTTGTCTAATGCCCCTGCTGTTTTTCAGGCACTAGTCAATGATGTCCTTCGGGACATGTTGAATCGGTTTGTTTTTGTCTATCTGGATGATATCTTGATTTTCTCAGAGTCCTCCCAGGAACATGAACTGCATGTGCGCCAGGTGTTGCAAAGGTTGTTGGAGAACAAACTGTTTGTGAAGATGGAGAAATGTGAATTTCATGTGTCTGAGACCTCTTTTTGGGTTACATCATCGCTCAGGGGGAGTTGCGGATGGACCCAGCTAAGATCTCTGCTGTCACGGACTGGCCAGCCCCCTCTACCCGCAAACAACTTCAACGATTTCTGGGGTTTGCGAACTTCTATAGGAGGTTCATCAAGGACTACAGCCGCATTGCGGCGCCACTCACCGCTCTCACCTCCATCTCACGACCGTTCGCTTGGAATGAAGGGGCCGAATCAGCGTTCGAAGAACTGAAACATCGCTTCGCCTCGGCTCCCATTCTGATGCAGCCGGACCCCGACCGCCAGTTTGTCGTGGAGGTGGATGCATCCGACACTGGGGTAGGTGCGGTGTTGTCACAGCGTTCTCCTGAAGATAACAAACTGCATCCCTGTGCTTTTCTCTCAAGGAAACTTTCTCAGGCCGAGAGGAATTATGATGTTGGCAATCGTGAACTGCTCGCCGTTAAGCTGGCTCTCGAGGAGTGGCGACATTGGTTGGAGGGGGCGGAACAACCCTTCATCGTTTGGACGGATCATAAGAATCTGGCTTACCTCCAGTCAGCGAAGCAGCTCAACCCCCGTCAAGCCAGGTGGGCACTATTTTTTGGGAGATTCAATTTTTCTCTGTCTTACCGTCCTGGGTCACGCAACGTCAAGCCTGACGCCCTGTCTCGTGTTCATTCGGCTGTTGATACTGGTAGTAACCCTGAACCCATTTTGCCTCCTACCTGCAGTATTGCGGTCGTCACATGTGACATCGAGGGATTGTTAGACAGGCTCAACATCATCAAGCTGACCCTGGGAGGGGTCCTCCTAACCGGATGTTTGTCCCTGAGTCTGCTCGCTCCCAGGTACTTCAGTGGGCTCACTCGTCTCCCCTTACCTGTCACCCTGGAGTTTCGCGGACCCTTGACTTTGTGCGACGGAAGTTCTGGTGGGCCACGATGGAGGCGGACACTCGAGCCTTCATTGCTGCTTGTACGGTATGTGCACGAAGTAAGAACTCCACCCAGGCCAGCGCTGGTCATCTACGACCTCTACCTATACCCAGCCGGCCCTGGTCGCATATCGCTATGGATTTTGTCACTGGACTTCCCCCTCGTCTGGAAAGACTGTAATTCTTACGGTGATTGATCGTTTTTCTAAGTTCGCTCATTTTTTGGCCCTACCTAAACTGCCCACTGCCAGAGAGACGGCTGATATTTTGGTTGAACATGTGTTCCGCTCTCATGGTCTACCCACGGATATTGTCTCTGACAGGGGTCCCCAGTTTGTCTCCCAGGTGTGGAAAGCTTTCTGTAAAGCTTTGGGCATTACATCCAGCCTGTCCTCTGGATATCACCCCCAGACCAACGGGCAAGCCGAGAGAGCGAACCAGGAGATGGAGACCGCTCTTCGCTGTGTCACAGGGTCTAACCCTGGGTCATGGAGCTCCATGCTCCCCTGGGTGGAATATGCTCATAACACCTTGACTAACGCTTCCTCTGGTTTGTCTCCTTTTCTGTGTGCTCTGGGTTATCAACCTCCCCTGTTCCCTTCTCAAGAGAGGGAACTGGCGGTACCCTCGGTGCAGTCCCACATGCGCCGCTGCTTCAAGGTCTGGAGGAAGGCCAGGGTAGCTCTGTCCCGAGCTTCGGCGTACATGCAGAGGCAAGCCAACCGTCACCGGTCCCAGGCTCCCGGTTACTCTCCTGGTCAAGAGGTATGGCTGAAGTCACGGGACCTTCCATTGAAGGTGGAGTCTAAGAAGATGGCGCCTCGTTTTATAGGACCGTTCAAGATACTGTCTATTGTTAACCCCTGCGCGGTTAAGCTACAGCTTCCTGCCTCCCTACGGGTTCATTCCACCTTTCATGTTTCCCAGATTAAGCCTGTGTCGGTTAGCCCTCTGTGCCCGCCCTCTCGTCCCCCTCCTCCGCCCAGGATCGTGGGTGGGGGTCCGGTCTACACTGTCCGGCGACTTCTGGATGTTCGCCGCCGGGGTCGTGGTTTCCAGTACCTGGTGGATTGGGAGGGTTATGGTCCTGAGGAACGTTCCTGGGTGCCCAGGAGCTTCATTGTGGATCCTGCTCTGGTCCGAGAGTTTCATAGGTTACATCCCGATAAACCCCGTCGGCCGCCAGGTGGCGTCCGTAGAGGGGGTACTGTTAGGCCTACTGCTGCTAGGTAGCTCTCTCTCTGCTCTCTCCCTCCCCCTCTGTCTGTCCTTGATTGCAGGAGTGAAGTCTGGTGTGCGGGAGTCAGGGTTCCAGCTGCAGCTCATTCACCATAATCACCTCAGCCTTTAAGACCCGGTCAAACTTACCACTCATCGTCAGATCATAGTCAAGATGACCATATATTTGGAACCTGACTCCTGCCTCCGCTTCACTCCTGCCACCACCATCCTGCTCTCCACTACCGGACCTCTCTTTTGGACTCACCACGGACACTAGGACATTACGGTACCACACCTGCCCTGACCTGGATCTGTTACCCTCCCTGTAACCTGGACTTGCTCTTCCCCTATTATTGGAAACCTGGACTATTGAACATTTTAAATAAACCTGTTAAACCTTCTCTGGCTTGGTGTACTTGTCTGCATTTGGGTTCTAATACTGGTAAATCATAACAGTGTGTGTGTGTGTATTTGTGCCTTCAAGCTTCTAGGTGAATCAAAGACAGCTGTCATTATGTCAACCTTTGATCTCTCTCTCTCTCTCTCTCTCTCTCTCTCTCTCTCTCTCTCTCTCTCTCTCTCTCCCTCTCTTTCCCTCTCTCTCTCTCGCACTCTCTCTTCCCCTCTACCCCTTTCTCTCTTTCTCTCACTCTCTCTCACTCTCTCTCTCTCTCTCTCTCTCTCTCTCTCTCTCTCTCTCTCTCTCTCTCTCTCTCTCTCTCTCTCTCTCTCTCTCTCTCTCTCTCTCTCTCTCTCTCACTCTCTCTCTCTCTCTCTCTCTCTCTCTCTCTCTCTCTCTCTCTCTCTCTCTCTCTCTCACTCTCTCTCTCTCTCTCTCTCTCTCTCTCACTCTCTCTCTCTCTCTCTCTCTCTCTCTCTCTCTCTCTCTCTCTCTCTCTCTCTCTCTCTCTCTCTCTCTCTCTCTCTCTCTCTCTCTCTCTCTCTCTCTCTCTCTCTCTCTCTCTCTCTCTCTCTCTCTCTCTCTCTCTCTCTCTCTCTCTCTCTCACTCTCTGTCTCTCTCTCTCTCTCTCTCTCTCTCTCTCTCTCTCTCTCTCTCTCTCTCTCTCTCTCTCTCTCTCTCTCTCTCTCTCTCTCTCTCTCTCTCTCTCTCTCTCTCTCTCTCTCTCTCTCTCTCTCTCTCTCTCTCTCTCTCTCTCTCTCTCTCTCTCTCTCTCTCTCTCTGACAGAAGGATGTGTCGCATGCTGTGTGATTCCATGCAGAGTGGAAAATAAACATACTCATTTACATATTTTAAAGCGGGCATTACTTTATGTTTAATAATAGCTATCAAATTTGATTGTCTCTCATATAACTTCAATTTTATTAGAACATATAGAAATATTTATAGAGTGAGGTATTGATGGAACATCACAGAGCTGTAATTCAATCATATATCCCAGTTCTTATAATAACATCCAATATACAGTACATATCCCATTGTCTAATATTAGATCATTGAAATCCATATGCATTATAATTAATATATCTTCCCTTATTAATTGTATTTTGGTTCATTTCCATGATGGATAAATCCCCATGTAAATAGCTAGAATTGGGCTCTTGTGGATCTCTCATGAGGCCTATTTCATCATAGTGAGTCTATACTCTGTGTGTGTTCATTAAGTGTAACCAGGCCATGGATTAGAGAAAGAGACCAGTGTAATTGAATTAGCTAGAGCTCCTATGGAAATCATATCCATCCCTGCATGACAATCACTAGAAGACTACTCTGAGGTAACTGACAATAACACTATCTGTGTATGATACTCTGACTTGGGCTGTCTCAAATGGCACCCTATAACCCTATATAGTGCACTACTTTTGACCTGGGCCCTTAGAGCTCTGGTCAAAGGTAGTGCTCTATAAAGAGAATAGGGTGCCATTTGGGACGCAGACTTGATGTTTATTATGTTCAATAGTTTTGCATTCTACCAGCTTTTGTCTTCTTTTCGGTGATAGTATGGAACTTTTCAACACTGCAATCAGAGTGTGAGGGAGGCAGGCAGTGTTGCCAAGACACTGAGCTGGCAGTGAAAGATGAAGCGTTCAAAATAGATATGTATATTTTTGAAGCCATTTTTATTCACTGGTGGTGAGAGTGGAACACATTGCGTGGGTCTGTAAGCAACCCATGAGTCACATTCAGTACGTGTGGGCGCCGAAGACCCATAACCAAAATTTTAACACTGTTCAGAGTAATCAGTAATTATCTAAGTCAGTTATTTCTTACTGTACCATGCATAGCTGTGACATCTATACAGTGGTGTAAAGTAATTAAGTACAAATACTTTAAAGTACTACTTAAGTAGTTTTTTGGGGTATCTGTACTTTACTTTACTATTTATATTTTTGACAACTTTTACTTTTACTTCACTACATTCCTAAAGAAAATAATGTACTTTTTACTCCATACACCCAAAGTACTTGTTACATTTTTAATGCTTAGCAGGACAGGAAACTGTCCATTTACGTGCTTATCCCTGGTCATCCCTACTGCCTCTGATCTGGCGGACTCTAAACACACATGCTTCATTAGTAGATGATGTCTGATTGTTGGAGAGTGCCCCTGGCTATCACTAAATACAAAAAAAACAAGAAAATGGTGCAGTCTGGTTTGCTTATTATAAGGAATTTGAAATTATTTTTACTTTTTCTTTTGATACTTAAGTATATTTTAGCCATTACAGTACATTTACTTTTGATACTTAAGTATATTTAACACCAAATACTTTTAGACTTTTACTGATGTAATATTTTACTGGGTGACTTTCACTTTTACTTGAGTCATTTTCTATAAAAGTATCTTTACTTTTACTCAAGTATGACAGTTGGGTACTTATTCCACCACTTCATCTATACTTGTGTGGTATCTATCTCTCACATTGGGAAGAGAAGGAAGCCACTGAAGGTGTGAGGATCTGAATTATTATGAAGACTATTACCTGAGGGGAGTTTCATATACACAATGTCCCCCTTCTCCAGCTCTAGAGTCAGTGCTTCGGCCAGATATTGCTGTGATTCACCATTATTGTATTCCATGTTATACATAAGTCTCTGACCATTCTAAACAACATGAAACTCACATGTGCTGAAGTCCACATGTCCATAGCAGTGAATCTGATGTTGTAGACTCCTCTCACTGGGGAAGTAAAGATACCTGCAAATGAGAGGAAATTATTTATTAAAGGGGAAATTCAGGAATCATCTAACGTTAAGTTATAAAATATTGAACTTCCCCTTTAATGTCATTCCTCTGTCACTGGGCTAGGAGATTGTCTTGACCATGTGACCTGGCCAGGAAAAACACCTGGCCCTGATAGACACTAGAGCTCTGTGTTATTAAAATGACAGTAGGGTAGTAGCTTGCTCTATATAGGATGGATTAGTGCTGCCAGTATACCTGTAATTATAGGCCTTGCCGATGTTTGTGTGGACCTCCTTGTAGACCATTCAGTATTGAAGGCTCCTAGTTCTCCATCAACAGATAAAGCAGCAGAGAATGCCACATTAGGTCTGTCTGTATGACATTCTCATGAGAGATAAATTCAGTTTATTACAAAGATTAGAATCTCTGAAATTCTCTAAAATGCCTTCTGTGAAGCAGGTAGCTTAGTGGTTAAGAGCGTTGTGCCAGTAACCGAAAGGTCGCTGGTTCTAATCCCCGAGCCAACTAGGTGAAAAATCTGTCGATGTGCCCTTGAGCAAGGCACTTAACCCTAATTGCTCCTGTAAGTCGCTCTGGATAAGAGCGTCTGCTAAATGACGTAAATGTAAATGTAAATGTATCTTACCTGCATTCTCTTTCTGCAGGTCCTCCACCTCCTTCTCACTAATACTCAGTCTGTCTTCCAGGACTGAAATAACACAGACAAACAGAGTAGTCAATTTACAATACAAGCTTTTACAGAATAGTAGCCATCTAATAGTATTTTTCAAATTTTCGTGATTTTCCTTCATTACCTGTGTTCTCTTTCTGAATAGGTGACACTGCGGCCTTCAAGGCTAAAATATAATAGAAACATTTACATGAGGTGAAAGAATACAGCAAAATATGACAGTCAGCTGCTAGGTAACACTTGATTCAACATATTATTGCACTGTTGATAAGGCCTTACAGTAACATGCTATTTGTCTTTCACTTTATTACCTGCAGTCTCTCCCTCGCTGGCTGTCACTTTGGCCCCCATGACTGCCAAGTACAATGCCTGTTCTGGAATCATGGGAAGAAAATACATTTCAGCAGCTGTTGATTCTCCACATAGCAAAGTAAATCAGAATGTTCCATGTTTCCACCATGACTTATCTTCATTCACATCTTCACCGGCTGACAGTCTGGCCACGAAGTCTGAAATGTAACATTATAGTGGCATAGTAGGAATTTGTATTTGTATTTATTAAGGATGCCCATTTGCTGCTGCCAAGGCAGCAGCTACTCTTCCTGGGGAATTATAAATAACATATAATTCAACTGATAAAGCAGCCGTATAACACTAACAATGTCATAAAGTTTAAATGGGAAACATGGAAGTAAACAATCAACTGTCAAAGACTGGAAGGCCACATAGTTCAACAGCAATTTGCTTTAATGTTGACGCAAATTATATAAGTTATGGCTACATGTACCTGTGCTGTCTCTCTCCAGTTGCTCCAGCTTTTACTTAGTCAACAGGAGTTCAGTTTGTGTGGCACAGAGTTCAGTTTGGGTGGCACAGAGTTCAGTTTGTGTGGCACAGAGTTCAGTTTGGGTGGCACAGAGTTCAGTTTGGGTGGCACATTGTTCAGTTTGGGTGGCACAGAGTTCAGTTTGTGTGGCACAGAGTTCAGTTTGGGTGGCACAGAGTTCAGTTTGGGTGGCACGTTGCTCTCCTTTCAGCACATCTACCAGCTCCCCCATTGTACCTCAGCTCCCCTCTCTGATCCACCACCATGTCTCTTAGCGCTCTCAGCTCAGTCCAGATGGTTTGGCTGGTCATCTGTCTGTGGGTCGTTGCTGTGTCTTCATCCAGCTCTCTCACCCTGCTCTCTCTCCCTACACTGTGACCCTGCTGGGTGATGGCATCCTCTCTGATCCCTCCACACCCATTCCCCAAACAGACAGAATAGCAACACCAGCAGAACTGTAGTTCCTCTCAGTTTGACACAACCCCCCTCTTTAAACACACACCCCTCTCTGTTTGTGCTATCATGCCAACTCCTTGTCTATCATAGGCTTGTTTGGCTTGACAAGGACCGCAACGGAGTTGGCAAGCGCACAAATAGATCTGGGACCAGGCTACTTCTTTAGGTAACCACGACATGAGAATTTGACATATGCGTTGGATGGGATATGTGAAAGTACAGCCCAAGGTCTGATAAAGCATTGATAGAGTTGACCTCACATAAGGCCATTCAAGTCTATGGAACATTCTGAATCTGTTCATGACAAGACATTTACTAATGTTGTTGTGTTGTCTACAGCTTATAGTCAAACACAAATCTACTACTCAGACACACTGTTCACTGGGAAAAAGACAGACAAAGTGTAAATTGCAGTTGTTTGTGTTTGGTGAGAGGCGCAGTACATGACTGTAAACCACGACCTTCTCTAAAGAGCCATTGCATAATGAGACATTGAGCAAGAAAAATGGGTTGTGAAATTACTTTACAGAAAGATATTCATGAGAGCAGCATGGAAGAACTACATTGATGTCCATAACGAGACACAGGGAGTAAAAGAGAAAATATAATTTTATGTGAGCAGGCAGAGATAAGAGGATTGAAGTAGGTATGGTGAAGTAAAGATGGAGAGAGAAGAGAGGTGAGAGATTGAGTGCTGAAAGAAAGAAAGAAAGAAAGAAAGAAAGAAAGAAAGAAAGAAAGAAAGAAAGAAAGAAAGAAAGAAAGAAAGAAAGAAAGAAAGAAAGAAAGAAAGAAAGAGAGGGATAGAGCTGGAGGTTCTTCTTTTGGGCTACAGTAGCCTGCAGGACACACACACTTACTTACACACAACCCCCCCCACACACACACACACACACACACACACACACACACACACACACACAGTTGCATGTTTGTGAATATTGGAATATACTGTGTTTCAGATAAGTCATAGACAGTTTGTAGAGAACAGAGTTTTGTCTCTCCCATTGAAATTTACATTTTTCTTCTCTGTGATGAGTTTCCATTAGATGCCATTAAACCTGTGCTATAAGAGCCCTCTGACGCCCGACAATTACTGAAATAAAAAATCACAATGCCTGTTGAGCGCTCTCCAGCATTAGGGTCTGCCTGGAGCCACCCGCGTGGGAGCACTAACAGTGGGCCTAAAACACAGACAGAGCCACTGGCTTTATCACACTGTGTGGAACTCATTAGAATGGCTAAGAGCCGGAATGGAGGCCCTTGTGTGAAAGCCATAATGGAGCAAAGGCTCTTGTCTGAGCTGTAATGGAGGCTCTTGTGTCTAGTTGCACTCCTCTCTCCACCGCATAGTACAGGCTTGAGCTGCAACTGTTGGGCTGGAGAGAGATGACCTCTACAGAGTGGACCACAAGCCACCTATCACATAGAAGCTATTGTACTGTACCAGCATTACAGGTGTCAAAGGGGAGAAGGCTTTTCTTGCTTCTGAGTGGCCGCCTCTGAAGTCAATCAATGCGAATGGAGGAGGGGTCAGACACAAGTGGCTTGTGATGGAATTCATTTTGTAAGGGGATGGCTGAATGACCGTGAATTTACGTATGCATTCACTCACATGTTCTCATGCTCAGTTGCCAGCCCTGGCCTTTGTGTCTTTGTGTGTGTATGAACTCAGTCACTCAATGCTCACTAACATTACCAATATCAGTTTAATATACTCTATTACATTTGTACTACCTGTTTTTCCACACAAACAACAAGCTCTTGAATCTATTTCAGATTGTGTGATTAACTTCTGCTGTCTGTCATAACAGGGTTTAATATCGGAGGTATTTGCTGTTGCCACCCTGCTCTTTATAAATATCTCTGTGTGTTGACTAAGCAGGCAGAGACACAGTTCTTTTCTAGCATGTTAAATATTACTAGTGCTGGTTTAATGTGAGCTTATTTTGGGGGTATTGACATTTAAGAAGAACGTACTGTATGTGTGTGCGTGCGTGTGTCAGTGTGTGTGTGTTAGTGTGTGTGTGTTAGTGTGTATGTGTGTGTGTCTTTGTCTGTGTGTGTGTGTGTGTGTGTGTGTGTGTGTGCATGCATGCATGTGTGTATGTGTTTGTATGCATGTGTGTATCTGTCTCTCAGTGTGTGGGCATTTGAGCTGCGATGCTGTTGCACGGGCTTATCGATTTCATGCCCACCTCTCACATCTATCCACGTCTCACACTCCGCCTCCTCCACTTCCTCCTCCTCCTCCTCCTTGTCCTCTTTGCTTCGTTGCCCTGGGTGATGATTCGCCTCAGTAACCCCCGTCTAAGCAGGAAATGGGAGGTGGCCTGAACAGCGGGGCTCCCGTGAGTGTTGCGTAAGGCAGTCATGTGACCGGGGCCTTCGATCGGCGCACAGCGGGCGGGGTCAAAGTTCAGGCGTATGGGGCTTGTTCTCAGCAGGCTTTAAAAAGCTAAAGGAGGATGTTAAACACCCCATCGATCCACACTGCTCCTCAGAGACACAGAGCCTGGAACATGCTACAACCCCTGGTTCTCTTCTCACATGGAGGGAGGGAGGGAGGGAGGGAGGGAGGGAGGGAGGGAGAGGAGAGGAGAGGAGAGGAGAGGAGAGGAGAGGGAGAGGAGAGGAGAGGGAGAGGAGAGGAGAGGAGAGGAGAGGAGAGGAGAGGAGAGGAGAGGAGAGGAGAGGAGAGGAGAGAGAGGGAGGGAGGGAGGGAGGGAGGGAGGGAGGGAGGGAGGGAGGGAGGGAGGGAGGGAGGGAGGGAGGGAGCAGAGAGAGATGGAGGAGAAAGAAACTGTATGAGAGAGCTTTTCTTTACAGATGTAGAGATGTAAAACAGGGCCCAGGTTTTTATGTTGTTTTCCAGACAGATTTCCGTGTTGCTGTTTTGAAGTAGGCCAGAGGCTCCTGTTGTCAGGGAGGGTTCTTTTCAGCAGCTCTTTTCTATGGGTGGAAACATTCATGACATTCACAGAGTGGCCAGGTTATGCAGGAGATCATTCATATTGTTACAGTACTCATGACAGATAACCCTGCTCCCTGGAAAACTAGGCCTTTAGTAGAACAGAGAAATCACAATCAATCACTGTTGTTGTTGTTCAGCTGCATTGCATATGCAGTAGTTATAATTCAGCATCCAGTATGTGCAGATTTGTGCATGCATGGATGTGTGTGTGTGTGTGTGTGTGTGTGTGTGTGTGTTTGTGTGTGTGTGTGTGTGTGTGTGTGTGTGCCAGTATCCTCTCCTTGCTGAGCTTTATGTGTGTAATTCCCTGCTCCCCTCTCTGTATTAGCAGGTGATCCTGCTGGCTGGGCCAAGCCTAAGAATGGGACTGTTCCCAGGCTCTCTCATGCATCTCTAAGCTCTCCAACACAGAATGCTTTACTGGCAGGGAGCAGCATAGCCAAGGACCAAGAGCAGGGCTGGATAATGTGTATGTGTACTTCTGTGTGTGCATGTGAGTTAGTGCCTGTGCCTCAGTGCATGTGTGGGGGACTACACTATATATTCATATGGAACAGAATTTCTTTGTGAACTAATGGCATTCAATCTCTCCTCTCTGTCTTCCTTGCTGTTCATCCATTGTGTATTCCTTCCTCACAGTGTTCACAGCCATTCCACATCCCACCCAGGTAGTAGTATTCCCTCTGGCCTGGCCTGGTCAGCTGGTCTCCTGACCCTGTTTCATGCTGGACCAACAACCTGCCAGATCAGTGACACAGACAGCCAGGGGAGCTATGATTACACCATGCCTCTGACTAGCCTACGCCCTGCTTTCTCTCTCTCTCTCTCTCTCTCTCTCTCTCTCTCTCTCTCTCTCTCTCTCTCTCTCTCTCTCTCTCTCTCTCTCTCTCTCTCTCTCTCTCTCTCTTTCATCCTTCTTCCTCTCTGACTTCATAGCCAGGGTGAGGAGGTAATTTCTTATCGAAGGGGGTATGTTTCATACAGATTTTTTTGTGACGTCTAATCAATATAAATTAAAATAGGCCCATATCAAAGGGGTGTAAGGTATTACAACTGTTTGTGGTAGTTCTGCCACCTAGTGGTTTGATAGTGGAAAAAAACATCAGTCCACCATTTGCCACTACTCTCAGAGAGAAAACATACCAGATGTGGTGGTGCTCGTGAATGTGTGTCCATCTTTGAAATTGGGTGTCCATCGTTAAAACAGATAGTCATTACTCTGCCCTCTATTGCTCTCTGGACTGGAGCTAAGTCATCTCATTTAGAGCCTATTCTGAACCAGGCCTGTCTCCCTCTGTGTCTGGCTCTCAAACTAAATTGATTTCAGGGAGAGTCACTGACTGGATGTCTTGGAAGCAGAAACAAAAGGCATTGTTGGGAGCCAGCAGTGGTTCAGGGGATATAACTGTATGGCAGAATGCCAATTTCAGATCACCTGATAGTCAGATGATAGTGGACCGTTGCTTGAAAAGATGGTCCCACTATAATGAGTTCTCATTCATTCCAAGAGCCAGGCTTGATAAAAAGACTCCCTTGTTTCTTGTTTTGGGGTGGGAAGTGTAACAATGTGGCTTGTAGTGCAGCGGTTTAGAGCAGGCTCACATTGTAATTGAAGATGTTCTACCCGGCTCTCGCACTCCAACGATAGAGATCATATTTAATTACTAGAGGGGTTATGTCATAAAAAAACCTCAAAGTTCCAGAATGGGGTGAAAATGGCAGCCATATTGGTCAGGGAGAAATCCAAACCAGTCTAATTGGAATGAATGGCAGTAGAGGCATAATCCTGATTTTACTTATGCAAATAAAACTAAGGAATATGATATATCAGAAATTGTGTAATATAGTTATTGTCAACCTAAAGTATTCTCATATAATTATAAATACAGTTAATACCGATTTTATAAAATAGCTTTTAATAAAATCTGTATAAATAGCCTCTAAAATGTATAGAAACAGACAATAAATGTCTAAAATGTTGTTTTCTTGGAAAGCTGTGAGTGTTATTATATGATACAATATCAGTAGGCCTACTTGTTGCATTTACAATTTGTCTAAGTCCTATCATCAACTGATTTCAGCCAGTGTATGTGTAACGATCCCTGCAGTCTGAGTCGGTTTCTGTCTGGGTATTAGTTTTTCTGCTCGGGATCTCCAGTTTCCCGAGGGTTCTGGAACGCTCCCTGCCTGGTTGCCGGGCAACGTTGCTAGGCGGGAGCTCTCTTGATTTCCGCACCTGCATCCCATCAGCAATCTGCACACCTGGTCCTGATCATCACCCTTCTTAGGCTCTGTCCTAACATCCATTCCCTGCCGGATCGTTAGCCATGAACAGTATGTTTGTCCGTGTATCAGCCTTGGAACTTCTAGCGTTAGTTTTGTTGTTTTGCACCTTTTTGACTTGCTGTATACTTACCTCCGTTTTGTTCTATCTGCAGTCACTCACCCGGAACCTTCACCCAACCTCTGCCTGATGGTCGGCGGCTGCCGAGCCATTACTGGACCTACCACTGCACCCTCAACAACCCATCCACGCCACCCGCTCTGTTCCCTGGATTATTCAGCCTCACTCGTGGATCTATTAAATAAACACTCACCTTTGTTTCAATTTACCTTGTCCTGGTCTGCTTCTGGGTTCTGGCTTAGTAAACCGTGACAGAACGATCCGGCCAGTAATGAACCCAGCGGACCTGGACTCTGTTCGCCATGCCATTACCCATCAGGAGAAGATGTTGGGCCATCATAGCACGGAGCTACAGGAGATCGCGTTGGCAGTTCGGAACCTTTCTACCGGTCTGACGGAGGTCCAGAACCAGCGCAAGTTTCCGGTGGAGGATCCACTACCGGTTTCACCCATCTCGCCTGCCGCTTCTGGAGCTGTGTCCTTCCGTGAGCCCAAGGTTCCGACGCCGGATAAATATGAGGGGGAGCTGGGAAGATGCCGTTCTTTCCTTATGCAGTGTGGGTTAGTGTTCGATCTACAGCCCTACTCTTATGCCACAGACAAGGCTAGGATAGCCTTTGTGATTGAGTTGCTGCGTGGTCGAGCGCTGGAGTGGGCTTCAGCCGTTTGGGAACGACAAGACCCCTGCATGGCTTCATACCAGGGGTTCACGGCCGAGATGAGGAAGCTCTTCGACCATTCCGTCCGAGGGAGGGACGCAGCTAGGCGCCTGTTTTCGCTTCACCAAGGAACTCGCAGCGTGGCCGACTTCGTGATCGAGTTCAAGACGTTGGCTGTGGAGAGTGGGTGGAATGAGGAGTCTCTGCAAGCGGCCTTTTACCAGGGTCTGTCGGAGCAGCTCAAGGATGAGTTGATCTCCTATCCGAGCCTAGTGACCTGGACAGCTTGGTAGCCTTGTCTATTCGGGTGGATAATCGAGTCCGAGAGCGAAGGAGGGAGAAGCAATGGGGTCCGTCCAATCGATCAGCTTCTCAGGTTCCAGTCGGGTCGGGATTGGACCAGAATACGTCGATCATCGTCCACCACACAGGATTAGTGGAGAGGTCCTGTCTCCCGATTCTGAACCAATGCAAGTAGGGCGGCACGGGTTAACCAAGGAGGAACGCCAACTCAGACGTAGGACTAACTGTTGCCTCTACTGTGGTGGTTCGGGACATTACCTCGCCACCTGTTCCCGGCGGTCGTCAAACTGCGCGGCTCGCTAAAGTTGGGAGGACTTTTAGCGAGCCAGTTTCGACCTCTCAATACCTCTGTCAGACCTCGTTTCCCGGCTACCCTTATGAACAGGAATCAGAGCTTAGCGATTAACGCTTTTATCGATTCAGGTGCCGATGGAAGCTTTCTTGATGCCGAGTTGGTGGAACAGCTGGGGCTTTCCAAGGAGCAATTGCCGGAAGCCATTGAAGCGACCACTCTGAACGGCAGTAGTCTGGCACGTATCACGATGAGGACTGAACCGGTTAAGATGCTGTTGTCGGGGGAATCATTCGGAGATGATTTCATTCTTCATTCTGCCGTCTTTCCATGTTCCTCTGGTCCTTGGATACCCCTGGCTGAAGGAACACAATCCCACGTTCGATTGGGTGACGGGCAAGGTAACGAGTTGGAGCCTTGATTGTCATGCTAACTGTCTCAAGACTGCCTGTCCCCATTCGGTTCCCAGTCAGGTGATTGAGGCTAAACCCCCAGATTTGTCCCTGGTTCCCGAGACATATCACGATTTGGGGGAAGTGTTCAGTAAGCAGAAGGCTCTGTCACTCCCTCCCCACCGACCATATGATTGTGCCATCAACCTGTTCCCTGGAGCTGTCTACCCCAAGGGAAGGTTATACAGTATCTCCCGACCTGAACGTGAGGCTTTGGAGACCTACATCAAGGAGTCCCTAGCTGCTGGTCTCGTTCGTCCCTCGTCATCACCCCTGGGGGCAGGATTCTTCTTTGTGGGTAAGAAGGATGGCTCTCTTCGACCGTGTATTGATTATCGGGGGTTGAATGACATCACGGTCAAGAACAAGTATCCCCTGCCCTTGATGAGTTCTGCCTTCGACTCCTTACAGGGTGCTACGGTGTTCACCAAGCTAGACCTACGCAATGCGTATCACATGGTCCGGATCAGAGAGGGGGACGAGTGGTTGACGGGTTTCAATACACCGATGGGTCACTTCGAGTATCAGGTGATGCCGTTTGGACTGACCAATGCTCCAGCGGTATTCCAGAGTATGGTGAACGACGTCCTGAGAGATATGATCGGTATCTTTGTGTTTGTTTACCTGGATGACATTCTGATCTTCTCGAAGGAACCTTCCGACCACGTCCAGCATGTCCGGCAGGTTCTGCAGCGGTTGTTGGAGAATCGCCTGTTCGTGAAGGCCGAGAAGTGCGAGTTTCACGCCCACACGACATCCTTTCTCGGGTACATCATCTCCAGGGGAGAGATTAGGATGGACCAGGAGAAGGTTAGAGCGGTTCTGGAATGGGCCCAGCCCGGTACGAGATTGCAGCTCCAGAGATTTTTGGGGTTTGCGAATTTCTACCGCAGATTCATCCGGGATTACAGCCGTGTGGCCGCTCCGTTAACTGCCTTGACTTCCAGTATCAGGATCTTCAAGTGGAATCCGGAGGCGGATCGAGCGTTTCTGGATTTGAAGAGGCGATTCACCAACGCACCGATTCTCTCTCAACCGGACACGGCCCGTCAGTTCGTCGTTGAAGTGGACGCGTCTGATGTGGGAGTTGGCGCCATCCTGTCGCAGCGATGCTCCACGGACAGTAAACTCCATCCCTGCGCCTACTACTCTCGTCGCCTTTCGCCTGCGGAGAGGAATTACGATGTGGGTAACCGGGAGCTTCTCGCGGTGAAACTTGCCTTGGAGGAGTGGCGCCACTGGTTGGAGGGGCGGAGCAACCGTTTATTGTCTGGACTGACCACAAGAATCTTGCTTACGTGCAATCGGCTAGACGTCTCAACTCCCGTCAGGCCAGGTGGGCGTTGTTTTTCGGACGATTCAATTTTTTCCCTGACGTTCCGACCTGGATCTAAGAACGGCAAGGCGGACGCCTTGTCCCGGATGTTCTCCAAGACGGAGGAGAGTGGGTCCAAGACCGAGACAATTCTCCCCCGGAACTGCGTCGTGGGAGCTGTGAGGTGGAAGATTGAGGAGGAGGTGATGGCGGCCCTTCGGACGCAGCCCGGTCCCGGTAACGGTCCACCCGGTCGGTTGTTTGTGCCTGAGTCGGTTCGTCCTGCTGTCCTCAAATGGTCCCACGCCAGCAAGATGGCTTGTCACCCTGGCGTGGCTCGGACGATGGCGTTTCTTCGCAGACGTTTTTGGTGGCCTGCCATGGCCGAGGATACTCGGGGTTATGTTGCTGCCTGTCCAGTGTGTGCGCAGAATAAGAGTACCAATCGGCCCAGCTCTGGACTACTTCACCCCCTTCCTATTCCCCCGCGACCATGGTCGCATCTGGCCCTGGACTTTGTCACTGGGTTGCCCGCTTCTGAGGGAAACACGGTCGTTCTGACTATCGTGGACAGATTCAGCAAGTTCGCCCACTTTGTGCCTATTGCCAAGCTTTCCCTCTGCCTCGGAGACGTCCGAGATCCTGGTTAGGGAGGTTTTCAGGGTCCACGGTTTGCCCAGTGATATCGTTTTCCGACCGTGGCCCTCAGTTTACCTCTGCTGTCTGGAAGTCCTTCTGTTTGGCCATTGGAGCTACAGTCAGCCTCACATCTGGTTTTCACCCCCAATCTAATGGTCAGGCGGAGAGAGCCAACCAGAAGATGGAATCCACGCTACGCTGCCTTGTCTCCTCCAACCCCACCTCCTGGGTCTCTCAGTTGCCTTGGGTTGAGTATGCCCACAATACTCTCCCTACATCTGCCACTGGGATGTCTCCCTTCCAGTGCCTGTATGGCTACCAACCTCCCTTGTTCCCTTCTCAGGAGAAGGAGCTCTCAGTGCCCTCTGTTCAGGCCCATATTCGTCGTTGCCACCGGACCTGGCATCGGGCCAGAAAGGCACTCCTTAGAGTTTCGGACCGGTATCAGCTCCAGGCGAATCGTCGCCGGATCCCCGCTCCCACCTATACCATCGGAGATAGGGTCTGGTTGGCCACACGGGATCTTCCTTTACGGACTGAGTCTAGGAAGTTGTTACCGAAGTTCATTGGTCCGTTTGTGGTGGAGAAGGTGATCAATCCGGTGGCAGTTCGACTCAAACTACCGAGGACGCTCAGAGTCCATCCCACCTTTCATGTCTCCTGCCTCAAGCCTGTTCTCCTCAGTCCTCTGTTGCCTCCTCCGCCTCCTCCCCCTCCTCCTCGGATGATCGGAGGTGGTCCTGCCTACACGGTGCGACGCATCATGGATTCCAGACGGCGGGGCCGGGGTTTCCAGTATCTCGTGGACTGGGAGGGGTATGGTCCTGAAGAGAGGAGTTGGATTCCGCGGCGACAGATCCTAGATGCTGACCTCATTCGTGACTTCTACCGCCTCCATCCTGGCGCTCCGGGGAGTCCGCCCGGTGGCGTTCGCCGGAGGGGGTACTGTAACGATCCCTGCAGTCTGAGTCGGTTTCTGTCTGGGTATTAGTTTTTCTGCTCGGGATCTCCAGTTTCCCGAGGGTTCTGGAACGCTCCCTGCCTGGTTGCCGGGCAACGTTGCTAGGCGGGAGCTCTCTTGATTTCCGCACCTGCATCCCATCAGCAATCTGCACACCTGGTCCTGATCATCACCCTTCTTAGGCTCTGTCCTAACATCCATTCCCTGCCGGATCGTTAGCCATGAACAGTATGTTTGTCCGTGTATCAGCCTTGGAACTTCTAGCGTTAGTTTTGTTGTTTTGCACCTTTTTGACTTGCTGTATACTTACCTCCGTTTTGTTCTATCTGCAGTCACTCACCCGGAACCTTCACCCAACCTCTGCCTGATGGTCGGCGGCTGCCGAGCCATTACTGGACCTACCACTGCACCCTCAACAACCCATCCACGCCACCCGCTCTGTTCCCTGGATTATTCAGCCTCACTCGTGGATCTATTAAATAAACACTCACCTTTGTTTCAATTTACCTTGTCCTGGTCTGCTTCTGGGTTCTGGCTTAGTAAACCGTGACAGTATGGCTGTGGATTGGCTGCATTATTTGAATGGAATGTTGGCATATTGGCACTTAATTAGAACTGACTGGCTAGCTAGCTAGCGAACATATAGGGCAGATACATTCTTCAAATTCATTCCTTTACAGAATATCTTATCAGAGTATTGGCAAACCATGCTTGACCTAAATATATGACCTTTATCCCATTATAAGAAGGTTCATGTCCATTCTAGTATTCTAATTCCTAATTCTATGCAAATCACAATCAATCTTGTGAGGCTATCCCGCAGTCTCTATCAGTCTCTTTACTCCATTCCAATTGCACTCACTATCATACAACTAGAGTCTTAGTAGAGCACTTGACCAGATGTGCACAATGTGTGTGTGGGTGTGCATGCGATCATACGTCCGTCATGTGTACGTATGTATGCATCCGTGTGTGTGTACGTGTGTGTGTTTGTGTGTGTGCGTATGTATGCATGTGTGTGTGTGTGTGTGTGTGTGTGAGTGTGTGAGGTCCAGTCAGGACCCAGCTGTCAGGCTCTCTCCTTCATCAGTTGAAAAAGAGCTCTCTCTCTGTCTCTGTGGTAATTAAACTAGAAACACCTGCTCCTGCTCCGTATGTACACCTGAGTCTACAGCCCGTCTAAAATAACTGGGTACTGTATAACCCCTCCCTGGAGGGATGCCATCCTTACCACTGGCAGGGGGTCAGTTCAAAATGAATTAGCATAGCTATGAACTGCTTCACTGAACTTATGCTATTAGACACGATTTGATACATGTTAAATGTTTTAGAACATTATCTTACAACTACTTCAACTTTTCTTTTAAGTTGGAAAGTCAGTGACCTCCTGTGTAGCTACCTCTATCTACCTCTATTCCCTCTGAATGTACCTTGACTTGTGGCTTTCCACAGCTAAGAGTTCCTGTTACATCCTGTTCAATGGCCTAACAGGAGTGTCAAAAGCCACAGGTCCGTTCCAAAAAGGAGGCGCAGAACGCTGAGAGGCATCCCAGCGTTTTTAACAGGAACCACGCTCTCCTCACTCTTCTCTCCCCTTTCCAATCTCCCACACAGCAGTCCCCCTGCCACCGCACAGGGTTACTCATCAACTCACCTGAGGTGTGCCGCCGTCTGAAAACACCATTGTTTTGGTTATAGCTGCTGTAAATATACTGGGAACAGTAGGGGGACGTTGCAGTGTGACAGCCAGGTATATAGAGCAATTTGTTGAAGACGGTTCCGTTCTGCCGGAACAATTAGACTCCTCTATTAGTTTTATGACAATGGAGATGGGGAAAAGATGCCTTGTTCTCAATAACTCGTGTTTCAGTACAAAATACAGCCGTTTATATAATAATTTATAATTGATGGTATGAATTTCAATTGCTCCAATTACCATATAAAACAATATGCGAAGAACATAAAAAAACGAATCGACTCGATAAACATAATGAACAAGATATACACAAAAATAGGCTATATGAATTAATGGCATCGTCGTTAACAATACGCCAGATTTCAGTTTACCAGTCATGTCTTAGTGACTGTTGAATCCCAATACATGAGTACTGTAGCAGGTGCCCCATGTTATCTCCCTCCAACCACGCTTAGCACCATCAGTCATCACTAAAACACCTCTCCACGGAATCTGGTTGTTGTACTCTGAGATGGTCCAGACCTTTGATGTCCACTCAGAGATAATTCAAACGACGCCTCTAGTCCCTCTTACCTTCTCAGACACACAGTTTCATTGTCAGAGCTCCTAGTGGCCTTAAGGGAATAATCCATTTAAAGTCTGTTTTGAGGGGCGATGACTCAGAGCACCTGATGTGTTTTATTATCTCCCACCTGTTTAGAATTGAAGAGCTATAACATATTTCCCACTTTGACCTGGCTAGCAGTAGCCATATGGTGTATTCAGATCTATCTCTGAATGTCAGAGAGAAAAGCAATTCAACTAGAGGCCAATTTGACTAAGATGTAAACACTGTTCTAGAAAAGTTATTGTAAAACCTCCAGTGGGTTTAGTTGCTACAGGAATAGTTCAGCGTGTGTGTGTGTGTGTGTGTGTGTGTGTGTGTGTGTGTGTGTGTGTGTGTGTGCCACTCATACGGCTCATTAATTATCATTAAAGCCATTACAGAGATTAGAATTAAATAACAGAAATAATCATAATGTTTTCCCTATTAGAGATATCAGAGAGCACTATTAGTCACTGTTTATCTCTCTACTCTACCTTCATCTGTCCATCTATGACTTATTCTCTCTCCTTCCACCTCTCCCTCCATCTCCTCCTTCACCCCTCCTGTGTGTGTGAGAATGTCTACATGTGTGTGGTTGTGTGTGTGTGTGTGTGTGTATTAGCAAATGTAGATGTAAGGATTAGTGTTTCTGTGAAGTGTGTCTGTGAATGGAGCCAGAAGGTACAGCTGTCCTTTCCCTGACTCGGTGACCGTGCTTTGACAGGCTGGGGTGCTCCAAAAGCATGTTCCAGTCCACCACACATACACACATGCATGCACACACACACACACACACACACACACACACACACACACACACACACACACACACACACACACACACACACACACACACACACACACACACACACACACACACACACACACACACACACACACACACACACACACACACACACACACACACACACACACACACACATACACACACACACACATATGCACACACATACATACACACACACACACACACACACACACACACACATACATACACACAGACACATATACACACTCATTTTCTCTCTCTCTCTCTCTCTCAGCCATGCACATCAAAGTATGTCTCAGTCAAAGGGACGGTAGAATTCTCTCTCCATGGTGCTTGTGTAGCAGGTAATTCAATTACTGATTGAAAATGCACTTAATGTGTCTTCACCAACCATTGATTGGCGATTTGAGTCAGAGCCAGACGTATAGTACGTTGTTGTTTTTTCCTGTTCCTCTCAGAACTTTCCTCCCATTCTCCAGTAATGTATGGAACTGGTGTCTGATGTACATACCATGTGGTTAAATACTTTAGTGTGACCGAGCCACCAGGCCTAAGCTGCCTGCTTCAAAGTGACAACCTTCACAGAGCTCTTTGTATGCCCATGAATACACAGTAATGTGAACACCTGCGGTGA
>NW_025535037.1:35000-57500 GCF_020615455.1 Coregonus clupeaformis
CACTTTTGGTTAAATTATCAAAACAAATTATGTCAGGCATATACGTTTATTTTCGTTCATTGCCGTAAGTGACCCATGGTGGCGTGACAGCGAGATCAATATAAAGATCTCTATGAAGACGGGTTTCTAAATGGAGCTGTTCACATCTCTAAGGCAACCCTGCTACTAAACATGACACATTGAGTACAGCAACAGAGACTTTTGTGTGGGCTTGATCTAATGCCAAGTGATCATAGTTTCTGTCATGAGAGACACAGAGGAGGAGGTAGAGACATACACTCCTCTCCTATAGAGAAACAACATTCCTCTAAGTCATATCATGTGGAGTAAGATGTATCTTCTACCTTATGACATATATCACCATGCAAAACAATTGAGGAAGTAGAGAAGGTAATATTTTTCTTTAGAAAACAAAGAGTTCTGTTCTTTTCCTTCATTTGCCGTACAGTATCTTACTTTACTACCTTTCAGGTCTACATGCCTGTGTCCGACTGTGACCACTAGTAGAATTCTATTCCGTATCCGTATTCAGTTTGCTTCATATTTAAACTCATCCACTGCAGTGTGATTCAGCTCCTTCCCTTCTCCCTGGTCTGCCCTGTGTATTAATGAGTGCTCATTTAAGACACTAGTTAATGTCAGAGCAGCATCCCTGCCTGCGTCGCTGCCTGCCTGCCTGCCTAGGGACCCTCTATACTCAGCAGAAAGTACTGAGGCCTAATGTGTCTGCCCTCTTCTGGGCTCACGAGGCCTTTAGTTTCTGTCTCTTTGTTTTTCCTCTAGCATCATTATCTGGAGTTGTTTATTTGCCCTCCACTTCTAAAAGCAGGAGTACGGACAGACAGTTATGTGAGTGCATACTGTAACAAAGATATACTGTATGTTGAGATTCACTCAAGCAAAGCTTTTACCTGAAACAGGGAAATAAAGTGAGGTAATGACTGAGGGAAAGGAGGAACGGAGGGAAGTAGGGTTGTGTAAGGGTCTGTTGGAGGACGAGGGCTTTATCTAAATGACATCGCACTCTTCTTTGTCCTCAGTGGCACACAGAACACAACAACAAAACAAGTTCAATGACGTATAACTGTGCCCAAGTATATTCTCATTCAGATTGAACTTTACTTCAAAGCAGGGACAATCATGTATGTATTTGTGCATTTGTATGAAACTAGGAGACATGAGGAGAAACATGCAGGGGATGAGGATGGTGAATGTCAGGGGTGTGTTTGTGTTCAGTTGAGAGGGCACAGCGGGTTGCAGCCTGCCCTGACAAAACAAAGGCCAAACGCAGACATGGGGCCGTGCTCACAGAGAGATGGAGAGTTACTGTCCAAACTGAAGACACGCCAGGAATAATGTAGAAAACAGTAGAAAACAGCTACTTAGACAGTAATAGAAATATGCTGCTTTGGCTGGCACCTGAGCCCAAACAACAATGCCAAAACCATTCACATACACATATAAATGGAAGTATTATTTATATGCAGGCCCAACCATGTCATTTGCCCCAGCATTGTGAAGCTGTCTATGCCATTCACTACCTTGAAAAAGAAGAGATATGACTTGTAAACATTTTCATTCTTTCATTTCAATCAGTGACTTATTGAGACCTGGGTGAACCAGGTGTGTAAACTCTCAGTATTATCACTGACTTTAATAAAGATTTTATAGATCGATTGGGCCGCTTCCCTGAATGACTGGAGCTGTGCCCCTCTAGACTAAAATGATGTTGATACTGTAGTGAAAATGCATAGGCTTCATAGATATGTAGCATTCAGCAACATCATCTCTATAAATATTAAAGCATGATGTACAAATATGACCCCACTGTACCCAGCCTCAGGACAGTGTGTAGATAGAAAAATACAGAGATGACATGATACAATTAAGAGAGAGAGAGAGATTGTTCATCAAACAGAGATTGTGCCTTCCTCAGTCTGCAGTCCATACAGACAGACTAAACAGCAATAGAACATCTCTTCATTTGCCATCTCTCCTTCTCCCTTTCCCCCCTCTCCTCTCCCCCTTCCCTCGTTTTCTGGCTCTCTCTGCGTGTTAATGGATATTTAAAGGTTATGTCAGAGTGCAGGATATAAAACGTGCGAGGGGGTCAGAGGAGGCACGCGTTACTCCCTCTCTCCCCCCGAGGATACAAGGAATTAAACATACATTAAACACATTTCCCAGAAGTTTCCTTTCAGAAAAACACTCCATATCCTCTGTTGTTCTGCCCGCAACTAATATATTTTTGAATTAAAACGGTGACAGGTTATCATAATCCAATATCAGAGACAATTGCAGCCGAGTACCTCGTCGTAGCGACGGAAAGGAATTGGATATGCACTCTGCGGATGAAATGACGGATGGGAGGGGAGAAATTATTTTGGCCTACATTGGGAAATATCGTTTTGTGTTATTGCGTGGTGGCATGGTGTAGCATTGTCTGTCGCACACTCCACGGATATCCAATCTTGTATTGTAAACAAGCGTCTGAGATAGGTAGAGGAAGATGTTATTGTGTTATTCAACTCTGTCTCATAGCTGCAATATCTCTTCTCAAAATAATGTCAGTCCCTAATGAAGTAATGCCATTTTATTATTTATGGTTTCTGTCTCTGCATAGCTGAAAACCTCCCAGTAGTGTTTCTGTGTGAGATGTTTTAAACCACCGTCTTTAAATGAAGACACTCCAAGAAAACTACAATTCTAATGTGATTTTGGAAAATATACTATTTTCTTTTGAAGCACCATTCGTTTGGAGAATTGCCTCGTTTGGAGAATAGTTTTTCACTTCAGATAGACTGTGACTGACTATGTTGTCGAATGTGTGTATGTATGCATGCACACACACAGACACACACACACACGGACGCACGCAGGCACACACACACATTGGTACACACCCATGAGCAGTTTAAACTGTCTGAACCCTGCTGAAGCAGAAGTCTGTCTCTGGTGGCGTCTGGTGTCCAGGCCGACGGCATTTGTCACTACCCATCACCAAGTCTCCCTCAAACCAGACCTGTCACTTTAACCCAGTCAACCAGTGTAGAACACAGGGGACAGGCACAATCACACAGGCCAGGGACTGACAGAGGAATGGGTAGAAGGGGAGGAGGGTGGGGGGAGAGGAAGAGATATGGGAGACGTGTGCTGTAGCACAGGGGCTTGAGACAAAGGAAAGGAAGGATTAGAGAGGGGCGAGAGAGCAAAAGGTGGGGGCAGAGAGGGAAAGATGGATGAAGGAGGGAGCGAGCGAAAGAGAGAGATGAACGAAGGATGGGGTGCAGAGTTGAGGCATAATGTATCATTTTTATATCAGCGCCACCCCGGAGATCCCTGCCTCGGCCCATCCATCACACCATAGTGTCTGGGCGCTGGCGCTGTCACCAGACACAAAGGCACATCATTGTGAGTACACAGACTCAGCCATGCATCGCTGTGCTAGAGGCAGGAGAGAGGATGTTCTGCAGAAGGATCTCTGTGAGAAAACAGATGGTTAATCTGTCGCTCAGGCTCAGATGGTTAAAGCAATACAGATCTGCTTCACCTTACCTTCCGATGGAATATATGATTAAACTGTAGAGATGTGACTTCCAGATTGGGCCTTGTTTGAGATGATGTTATGGGAGCAATCCTTAGGTTCAAATTTATATTCTGCAGGCTAGTGCTCTGTGTTAATTTAATTGCTCAAAGTTAGTCGTTCTGGGTTTGATTGAATGTGTGAACTTTCCTAAATGAGCTTTTATCCTTCACCACTTTTCTTCCAGTTATTTCTCACACCAGGGGGACAGGACACCGTCTCTCTCATTTCATTGATGTGTCTGTCGATTCCTGTCATCTCATTATTTCCTAGGTCCATCTCTCCCTCTCTCTCTCTCTCTCTCTCTCTCTCTCTCTCTCTCTCTCTCTCTCTCTCTCTCTCTCTCTCTCTCTCTCTCTCTGCATCTCTTTGATTGTCAGGTTCACTGGCGGCGTGAGCGAGATAATACGCCCGCTCGAATTCAACTAAATTGTTACTCTGGTTTTATTCCGTGTTTAAATATTTGAAGGAACGGCTGCGGTGCCGCTTTGAAAATTGCCACAAAGGGATGAAGGCTGCAAATGTAAATGATGGAAACATGAATAAAGATCAGTCACTGGGCAGCTTTCAGCTTTCATCTGCTGCTAGGCGCTCCATTGGCCCGATCCCTGGGACGGAAAATGACCATCATAAATATGGTTTTGATTTTCTAACCAGGCGCAACAACAAAGTTACGGCGAGAACATTACCGCATTGATCGCATCTGGTCGATGGAATAAAACAGCCATTGACCTTTCCCTCATTTGGAGGCATGGCATTCCTTGTTGTAAGTCTCCGAGGGGTCTGGCTGAAAGCATTAACACAAATTACCAGCCACCATTAAAGGGACGCATCTAATCCACCGCGCACCGTCATTACCAGGGGCCCATAAAAATCTGGACAGACACCGTCCCGCGCTGTTGCAGGCCACACACACATATAAAACACACACGCACACCCTCTGCTCGGGAAACCACTGAGAAGCCTATTACACACCCTCTGATTTACACCGGCAATGGCTGTCGCTATGACGATCAACCACAGCACCACATCAACCTGCCGTGGCAGGGCAACTAATTGAGCACAGATATATCTACCCTCTCCAACAGAGCCCTGACTGAGGAACGGCTGCATGACGCTCCAACCTGCAGGAAGCTGAACTAAATCCTATGCCTTCAGGTGTGGATTTATGTAGACCCATACACACTTCTGTAGGATTCAAAACGTTGTGGTTGTCGTATGATATTTACTGCGGCTCAGTTTAGTTTTTGTCTGCACAGCGCGCTATGGGTCCATGTGGATAGGTCACTCTTGCTCTTAGCGCTAGGTAGGGTAGAGTATCTTGGCATCCCATCTGTGTTGTGGCCCTCTGAAGATAGGTCATTACGTGGAGCATGTCCATGCTCATCAGTGTATGTGAGGTGTGTGTGTGTGTGTGTGTGTGTGTGTGTCTCTGTGTGTGTGTGTGTGTGTGTGTGTGTGTGTGTATGTTTGTGTGTGTGTGTGTTTTTTCCTTCTCTGTTGGTTGTGTCCTGCCTTAACGCTCGGCTGACTGGATGATGCTCCACAGAGTTCTCCTCCCCCCCACTGTTCTCAGAGCACAGAGAGGGGTCAGAGTGTCCACTCCTCTATGGTTCACCACCGTCCACCACTACTGCAGTCCTACAAGCCTGGCTTAACCCTCACAAGTCTGGCTTAACCCTTACAAGCCTGGCTTAACCCTCACAAGTCTGGCTTAACCCTTACAAGCCTGGCTTAACCTTCACAAGTCTGGCTTAACACTTACAAGTCTGGCTTAACCCAGTGATTTGATCCACACTCAGACACAAAGTCATATCAGACCTCTGAACAGATCAGGTTGAGAGTCCATATGTGTCTTTGTCATGTACTGAAGCCTTCTTGTGTGTGTGTGTGTGTGTGTGTGTGTGTGTGTGTGTGTGTGTGTGTGTGTGTGTGTGTGTGTGTGTCTGTGTGTGCGTGCGTGCGTGCGTGTGTGCTTGTGTTCCATACTGTTCCATAGTGAGTGTGAGTGGCTGTGTGGCTTCAGCGCTAGAGAAATCTCCATTGCCTGGGCTCCCGGTGTACCGGCGTTCCATTTCACACGCAACACTGACCATGTGACTCTGGGAATGGATTGTCCCACTCCCCTGCTGCATAGAGACTCCGCCATAATGAGCTAACACACGCAAAGGGATGAAGAGAGAGAACGAGGGGGAGAAAGAGATACAGAAGGAAGGACATCCATTCTGGACTAGTTTGAATGGCGTTTTGTTGTTTTGTTTCTCCCTCCCTTATCTCCCATCCTCCCTTCCTGGAGGAGTGTAGAGCAGCCCAGTCCTCTTCCTGGAACGCCGCCGTTGGCAGAAGGGGATACTAATCGAGGCGGCTCCAAAAAAGCTCCACTCATATTCCCATGACGCTCGTGGAGTGGGTTCTGAGAAAATCGGAGTACGGAATCTGGGGAGGATGGGATAGAGGAGTTGCCACGTATGTGTGTGTGTGTGTGTGTGTGTGTGTGTGTGTGTGTGTGCATGTGTCAGCTGGCAGAAAGATCCTGAGTCCATTGCCTGGCTCTGCCCATATGTCAAACACAGTCTGTCTGTGCTCAATAATGTACAGCACTAACAGAGTGGAAGACATTATTGGTATTTAAAGTGACTGGCAAGTTTTCCAGATTTCTATGAAATATGACATTTTACTGCTTACAATATGAGTGAAATAGTTCTCCTTCCAAAAATGTTTAATTAAGCATGTTAAAAAGCAGCTTTTCTGTGGTGGAATGATGTGGGTGTACCCCAACAACATAATGTTGCAAAATACAAATGCAAGTAGAACGCTGATTGGCCAGCTCATCCTCCTTTAGAACACTTATTGGCCAGCTCATCCTCCTCAGGGAGATGACATCATGTTCTACAAGGAAATAGCAAGCATTTTTGAAACTCACAGTTTTGTCTCCAATTTATGCTTTGGCCACAAATACAGGACAAGTCAACATTATTAGATTTTAGTCATTTTGCAGAGGCTCTTATCCAGAGAAACGTACAGTTAGTGAGTGCATACATTTTTCATACTGGCCCCCTGGCGGAATCGAACCCACAACCCTGGCGTTGCAAGCGCCATGCTCTACCAATTGAGCTACAGGAGGACTATTCGGGTAAGAGTTAACAGAATATTATATAAAAGTGAGATTTTCACTGGGCCGTTACTGAGACAGGACTAGAACCATAGAAATAGAACAGCCCCACTTTGTAAGGGATCGGGGGTTGGCTGGGTCTAGACAGAGTCTGACACTTCCCCGATCTACAGAGAGGGGGAGTCATCAGACTCGATCTGGTTCACCTGAGTTCTGAGCACACCTGTCAGTAATTAGTGTAGGATTTAAGGTGTGCTCAGAAGCTCAGTCGGCGCGAGGTATTGTTCCATTGTGACTTGCTAAGCGTTTTGTTCCGAGAGAGAGAGAGAGTTTGTTGTTTTTGATTACCCGTGTATCCGACCTGTGCCTTGTTGTTTGACTCCCCGTATTGCTTAATCCTCTGCTTGTCTACCCCAGTGATTACCGTCCTCTGATCCTGTGCCTGTGCCCTCGACTACGACTAAGCCCACTCCATTGGTACCTCTGCCTGTCTATGCCTGGCCCGGTTTTGACCACAGCCCGCCCGACCACGATTAAGCTATTCCCTTGTCTGTACTCTAATAAAGCATCGCTATTCTGCGATTGGATCTTACCACTCTGTCCGAGTATTCATTACACACTTCAACAGGATTATATGGATTTTATTGCTCTTTAATTGTTATAAGTAATTATGATGGTGGTTTTACACAATTGAGTTGGATAAAAAAAATATATATATATATATTTTAATTCAGTAGTACAATAACCAAGAGTAAGCGGGGCTACCTACAGTACTATATACTCTGAGTGCACTGTGATAAACACACAGATTCACACACAGATTGTTGCCTCTCCCTGCGCCATATGGGGATGAAACAAGATCTGTTGCACAGCCTCCAGACTGATTATCACATTTAGACAAGTGTAAGAAAAGAAAACATTAGCTTTAGCTTGCAGGTGTGTACTATATGTGTGGAAAAGAGAGGCTGGTGGGACAAATGCAAGAAATCACTCTCCTTTAAAACAACTGGGAGAAAGTGACAGAGCGAGTGAGAGATGAACAGATAGTGAGGGGAGGAAAGAAAGAGTGACAAAGAAAGAGGGGGAGTGAGAAAGAAAGAGAGAGAGACAGGGATAAAGAATGGGGGAGTATTTTCTCAGTGCACAGATGGCAGTGTTCTCAGAGGGTAGTGCCATGGCACTCAGAAGAGGGCTAAGGACATGGGGGAGAGGGGTGAGGAAAGGGGTGATGCCAGAGGAAGATGGGTGACAGTTTCTGGGGGTATGGAAGAACCAGTTCCCCTCCAGCGTTGGCATCTCTTCGGTCGCCAGGGCAACGATGACATCACCGTGGCATTGGGGGGTGGGTGTGTGTGAGGGTGGGGGGGGGTGACAGGTCGGGGGGTCTGACACCTCCTATCTAGATTAGGAGGTGATAATTGGCTTGGCAGCAGCTTTGGTCACACACGCACACACTTACCACCAACCACCACACAATGAAAAGACCATACAGGTTCTTCAACCATTTCATCACTCCTGTGTACTGTCCTCTCAAAGGCTTCACAGAGACTTGTCACTGGAAGCTAGACCACAGCAACAGGGTTAACTGGCAGATTAGAAGAAAATATGACTTAAATGGACTCCAGCGGATTTTGATAATATATCTATAATGAAATACTGTAGACAAGAGACTTCATAGCGAAGAGTAGAAAGCTTGTTTTTGCATAGAAGAGGATAACAGTAGGGTTACTGAGAGGGTGTGAAAAGAGAGAGAGAGAGACTGCCCACAAAATGAGGTGGAAACTGAGCTGCACATCCTAACTTCTTGCCAAATGTATGACCATGTTAGAGACACACATTTCCCTCAGATTACACAGACCCACAAAGAATTGGAAAACAAATCCAATTTTGATAAACTCCCATATCTATTGGGTGAAATACCACAGTGTGCCATCACAGCAGCAAGATTTGTGACCAGTGGGCAAAATACACAACCCATATTTCTGTTGATTTATTTTCCCTTTTGTACTTTAACTATTTGCACATCATTACAACACTATATATAGCCATAATATGACTTTTGAAATGTCTCTATTTCTTTGGAACCTTTGTGAGTGTAATGTTTATTGTTCAATTTGTATTGTTTATTTCACTTTTGTTTATGATCTATTTCACTTGCTTTAGAACTGTAAACATATGTTTCCCATACCAATAAAGCCCTTTGAATTGAGAGAGGAGAGAGAGAGAGAGAGAGAGAGAGAGAGAGAGAGAGAGAGAGAGAGAGAGAGAGAGAGAGAGAGAGAGAGAGAGTGTGTGTGTGTGTGTGTGTGTGTAGTGTAGTGGCAGGGCGAAATATAACCCAGTGACCTCATGTTGATCTACTTCTAAACCAGTGACAGACGTTGCTGTGATAGGATCGTGTCAGTAGAACATATGGTATTCTCCCCTCGGTGCCACACCCCTTAGGCCATCCTATGGGCACTCCCTCCAAAAACGTCTACACCCTTCCAGCCCCACCCGCACTCAGCTCCGGGTCTAGCCCATCAGTGGCACTCTGTCCCTGGGCAGCTTGGTGCCTCATGCCCCCTGGGCTCCACAGGTGCTGGCCAATATGTTTTTCCACTCCCCAATGGATGGGGTGGAGATGAGCTAATAGGTGATGGATCCCATGTCTTTATAAAGGGCCTTAGGTCCAAGCAAGACTAAACCCTCTAAACCAAGCAAGATTCAAACCCACTCTTCACCAACTCCAATCACTTCAAATTCTAAGCTAGCTTGTCATTTTTGGAAGGCAGCTGTTGACTTTAAAGGCAAGGACAGGGTGATGTCACCACACAAAGCTTTGTGACCCCAGCTAACCCTTATCCTCATGAAGGTCTGTACAATATGTCCTCTCCACCCCCCTGTAGTCCTTGTCCTTGGTTGTAAATAAACACAATAATGGAATTATTGTGTGTATCAGAGCAGAGTTTATCAGTATGTATGAACAGTGAAGGAGGTCAAGGAATAAGGGGTGAGGAGGGAAGAGTGGAAAAATAAAGGAAATAACTCCATTGATCCACTCTGTGGTAGGTCAGAGAAGATCAAAGAGAGAGATGGAAAAGGGCGTAGGCAACCGGATAAGCACAGTGGATGCTTTAAAACTTAATTTAACATTCCATGTTCTGAAAATGTTAGCACATCTAAACATTTAAGGAGGGTCTGGGAAAAAGCAGAACTCAAATTTCCATGGACATTGGAAAACTAAAGTCTTCTTCTTCTTCTTCTAGCCAAATACTTCGCTGGTAAATGTATTTACACAAGCAAGGCTGTGATAATTGTCACTTGGTGTTAGAGAATACATACACACGTACATGTGCGTACACATATATACAATTACACACTCACACTCACTTTTACACTCATCATATGCTGCTGCTACTCTGTTATTTATTTTACTCTTATTATTATCTATCCTGATGCCTAGTCACTTTACCCTGCCTTCATGTACATATCTACCTCAAATACCTTGTACCTCTGCACATTGATCTGGTACTGGTACTCTCTTCATAGAGATCCATTCTTGTGTATTTTATTTTATTCCACTTGTGTTACTATTTAATTTGAATTTGTATTATTATTTTTAAACTCTGCATCATTGGGAAGGGCTCGTAAGCAAGCATTTCACGGTAAAGTCTACACCAGTTGTATTTGGCGCATGTGACAAATAACATTTGATTTGATTTGAGAACAAGATAAGTGTTAGTGAAGGAAACATTGCTTAATCCTTCTACAGAATATCCTATTTGTAAAACAATGAAATTTCTCTGTTTCTTCATTTCTCTAAGTCTGAGAAGTGGAGGCCAACAACAACAACAAGCTGGAACATTTTGTCTCATGTTTCTCTTCTCCCCTGGATGTTAATGGTAATTCTCCTTTTAATTGCGTCAAACCGCTTTTTCCCACATCTGAAAAATGTTTACGTGTGAGGGTGTTGATTGGAAGAAGGTAAAAATACTACATGTAGGATGCTATGCTAATTAGCCTTTAAACCCTGCTCACGTCAGTTAGCTTCTCTAATTAGCATATTTCCGACAGGAGCGAGGAGAGTGAGAGAATGGCGCGCCAGGGCTCTGCAGAGCCAAATTAACAGTGTGAAAACAGAGATGTTTGAATTCTCTCTCTCTCTCTCTCTCTCTCTCTCTCTCTCTCTCTCTCTCTCTCTCTCTTCCCACCCACACCTGTGAATGAGTCTGTCAGAGTTGAGGGTAGAGAATCTCTCTCCATTTCTCTCTCTCTCTATCTCTCTCCAAGAGATCTAGAGATCTCCCTTGGCGACCAGGGGAGCCAGCAGGAGTTCTCTGTCTGTCTGTCTGTCTGTCTGTCTGTCTGTCTGTCTGTCTGTCTGTCTGTCTGTCTGTCTGTCTGTCTGTCTGTCTGTCTGTCTGTCATCAGGGTGTTCTATCTGTTGACTGACTGGTTTGGTCTTTCATCACTGTTTTTCATTTCATCACACAGATGTGGGTTTGTTGTTCTGTTTCTGCTTTCCTTGAGTTTCTGGTGTTATCTTAATGTTCTTCATACATTGTTTTAGAGTTATGGGAGTCTCTTGGTTGTGTAGCTGTTGCATTAGTTCCATGTTGCATTTGAGTACATGCAGTATAATGTCGTGGATATACTGTTTGTGAAATTGGTATGACCTCTGCCAATGGTTCAAGACCTTCCCAACGTGGATGGTAGTAGTTGACAGTGAACTATATCCCCCTTCAGCAGCCCCACCTCAACCCTCTACCATAAGCTGCTGATTCTAAAATATGTGCTGAAAAGTACATTTCATTCCTCAAGTTCCTATCTCTCGTCACTTTTAAAAAGGTGAAAATTAAAGTGAGATTGATGTTTTTATTCTGGAAAGTGTTTTAATGGAAAAACTGTGAATGAAAAATATGTGTCAAACTGAGCTTTTGCGCTTACATGTTTGTGCCTCTGTTCTCCAATGCACCCACTGGCCCTATCTACCTCTCTCTCTCTCTCTCTCTCTCTCTCTCTCTCTCTCTCTCTCTCTCTCTCTCTCTCTCTCTCTCTCTCTCTCTCTCTCTCTCTCTCTCTCTCTCTCTCTCTCTCTCTCTCTCTCTCTCTCTCTCTCTCTCTCTCTCTCTCTCCTTCTCTCTCATTCTCTCTCTTTCTCTCTCTCTCTCTCTCTCTCTCTCTCTCTCTCTCTCTCTCTCTCTCTCTCTCTCTCTCTCTCTCTCTCTCTCTCTCTCTCTCTCTCTCTCTCTCTCTCTCTCAATTCAATTTCAATTCAATTTAAGGGCTTTATTGGCATGGGAAACGTGTGTTAACATTGCCAAAGCAAGTGAAGTAGATAGTAAACAAAAGTGAAATAAACAATAAATATTAACAGTAAACATTACACTCAGAAGTTTCAAAAGAATAAAGACATTTCAAATGTCATATTATGTATATATACAGTGTTGTAACAATGTGCAAATAGTTAAAGTACAAATGGGAAAATAAATAAATATAAATATGGGTTGTATTTACAATGATGTTTGTTCTTCACTGGTTGCCCTTTTCTTGTGGCAACAGGTCACAAATCTTGCAGCTGTGATGGCACACTGTGGTTTTTCACCCAGTAGATAAGGGAGTTTATCAAAATTGGGTTTGTTTTCGAATTCTTTGTGGATCGCTGTAATCTGAGGGAAATATGTGTCTCTAATATGGTCATACATTTGGCAGGAGGTTAGGAAGTGCAGCTCAGTTTCCACCTCATTTTGTGGGCAGTGTGCACATAGCCTGTCTTCTCTTGAGAGCCAGGTCTGCCTACGGCGGCCTTTCTCAATAGCAAGGCTATGCTCACTGAGTCTGTACATTGTCAAAGCTTTCCTTAAGTTTGGGTCAGTCACAGTGGTCAGGTATTCTGCCACTGTGTACTCTCTGTTTAGGGCCAAATAGCATTCTAGTTTGCTCAGTTTTTTTGTTTGTTCTTTCCAATGTGTCAAGTAATTCTCTTTTTGTTTTCTCATGATTTGGTTGGGTCTAATTGTGTTGTTGTTGTTATTGTTGTTGTCCTGGGGCTGTGTGGGGTCTGTTTGTGTTTGTGAACAGAGCCCCAGGACAAGCTTACTTAGGGGACTCTTCTCCAAGTTCATCTCTCTGTAGGTGATGGCTTTGTTATGGAAGGTTTGGGAATCGCTTCCTTTTAAGTGGTTATAGAATTTAACGGCTCTTTTCCGGATTTTGATAATTAGCGGGTATTGGCCTAATTCTGCTCTGCATGCATTATTTTGTGTTTTACGTTGTACACGGAGGATGTTTTTGCAGAATTCTGCATGCAGAGTCTCAATTTGGTGTTTGTCCCATTTTGTGAATTCTTGGTTGGTGAGCGGACCCCAGACCTCAGAACCATAAAGGGCAATGGGTTCTATAACTGATTCAAGTATTTTTAGCCAGATCCTAATTGGTATGTCAAATTTTATGTTCCTTTTGATGGCATAGAAGGCCCTTCTTGCCTTGTCTCTCAGATCGTTCACAGCTTTGTGGAAGTTACCTGTGGCGCTAATGTTTAGGCCGAGGTATGTATAGTTTTTTGTGTGCTCTAGGGCAACGGTGTCTAGATGGAATTTGTATTTGTGGTCCTGGCAACTGGACCTTTTTTGGAACACCATTATTTTTGTCTTACTGAGATTTACTGTCAGGGCCCAGGTCTGACAGAATCTGTGCAGAAGATCTAGGTGCTGCTGTAGGCCCTCCTTGGTTGGTGACAGAAGCACCAGATCATCAGCAAACAGAAGACATTTGACTTCAGATTATAGTAGGGTGAGGCTGGGTGCTGCAGACTGTTCTAGTGCCCTCGCCAATTCATTGATATGTATGTTGAAGAGGGTGGGGCTTAAACTGCATCCCTGTCTCACCCCACGGCCCTGTGGAAAGAAATGTGTGTGTTTTTTGCCAATTTTAACCACACACTTGTTGTTTGTGTACATGGATTTTATAATGTCGTATGTTTTTCCCCCAACCCCACTTTCCATCAATTTGTATAGCAGACCCTCATGCCAAATTGAGTCAAAAGCTTTTTTGAAATCAACAAAGCATGAGAAGACTTTGCCTTTGTTTTGGTTTGTTTGTTTGTCAATTAGGGTGTGCAGGGTGAATACGTGGTCTGTCGTACGGTAATTTGGTAAAAAGCCAATTTGACATTTGCTCAGTACATTGTTTTCACTGAGGAAATGAACTAGTCTGCTGTTAATGATAATGAAGAGGATTTTCCCAAGGTTGCTGTTGACGCATATCCCACGGTAGTTATTGGGGTCAAATTTGTCTCCACTTTTGTGGATTGGGGTGATCAGTCCTTGGTTCCAGATATTGGGGAAGATGCCAGAGCTAAGGATGATGTTAAAGAGTTTAAGTATAGCTAATTTAAATTTGTGGTCTGTATATTTTATCATTTCATTGAGGATACCATCAACACCACAGGACTTTTTGGGTTGGAGGGTTTGTATTTTGTCCTGTAGTTCATTCAATGTAATTGGAGAATCCAGTGGGTTCTGGTAGTCTTTAATAGTTGATTCTAAGATTTGCATTTGATCATGTATATTTTTTTGCTGTTTGTTCTCTGTTATAGGGCCAAAAAGATTGGAGAAGTGGTTTACCCATACATCTCCGTTTTGGATAGATAGCTCTTCGTGTTGTTGTTTGTTTAGTGTTTTCCAATTTTCCCAGAAGTGTTTAGAGTCTATGGATTCTTCAATTACATTGAGCTGATTTCTGACATAATGTTCCTTCTTTTTCCGTAGTGTATTTCTGTATTGTTTTAGTGATTCACCATAGTGAAGGCGTAGGCTCAGGTTTTCTGGGTCTCTATGTTTTTGGTTGGATAGGTTTCTCAATTTCTTTCTTAGGTTTTTGCATTCTTCGTCAAACCATTTATCACTGTTATTACTTTTCTTTGGTTTTCTGTTAGAGATTTTTAGATTTGATAGGGAAGCTGAGAGGTCAGATATACTGTTTAGGTTTTCTACTGCCAAGTTTACACCTTCACTATTACAGTGGAACGTTTTGTCCAGGAAGTTGTCTAGAATGGATTGAATTTGTTGTTTCCTAATTGTTTTTTGGTAGGTTTCAACACTACTTTCCTTCCATCTATAGCATTTCTTAATATTATTCAGTTCCTTTGGCTTTGATGCCTCATGATTGAGTATTGCTCTGTTCAAGTAGACTGGGATTTTGCTGTGGTCTGATAGGGGTGTCAGTGGGCTGACTGTGAACGCTCTGAGAGACTCTGGGTTGAGGTCAGTGATAAAGTAGTCTACAGTACTACTGCCAAGAGATGAGCTATAGGTGTACCTACCATAGGAGTCCCCTCGAAGCCTACCATTGACTATGTACATACCCAGTGTGCGACAGAGCTGCAGGAGTTGTGACCCGTTTTTTTTGGTTATGTTGTCGTAGTTGTGCCTAGGGGGGCATATGGGGGAGGGAATGCTGTCACCTCCAGGTAGGTGTTTGTCCCCCTGTGTGCTGAGGGTGTTAGGTTCTTGTCCAGTTCTGGCATTTAGGTCGCCACAGACTAGTACATGTCCCTGGGTCTGGAAATGATTGATTTCCCCCTCCAGGATGGAGAAACTGTCTTCATTAAAGTATGGGGATTCTAGTGGGGGGATATACACTGCTCAAAAAAATAAAGGGAACACTTAAACAACACATCCTAGATCTGAATGAATGAAATAATCTTATTAAATACTTTTTTCTTTACATAGTTGAATGTGCTGACAACAAAATCACACAAAAATTATCAATGGAAATCAAATTTATCAACCCATGAAGGTCTGGATTTGGAGTCACCCTCAAAAATAAAGTGGAAAACCACACTACAGGCTGATCCAACTTTGATGTAATGTCCTTAAAACAAGTCAAAATGAGGCTCAGTAGTGTCTGTGGCCTCCACGTGCCTGTATGACCTCCCTACAACGCCTGGGCATGCTTCTGATGAGGTGGCGGCTGGTCTCCTGAGGGATCTCCTCCCAGACCTGGACTAAAGCATCCGCCAACTCCTGGACAGTCTGTGGTGCAACGTGGTGTTGGTGGATGGAGCGAGACATGATGTCCCAGATGTGCTCAATTGGATTCAGGTCTGGGGAACGGGCGGGCCAGTCCATAGCATCAATGCCTTCCTCTTGCAGGAACTGCTGACACACTCCAGCCACATGAGGTCTAGCATTGTCTTGCATTAGGAGGAACCCAGGGCCAACCGCACCAGCATATGGTCTCACAAGGGGTCTGAGGAGCTCATCTCGGTACCTTATGGCAGTCAGGCTACCTCTGGAGAGCACATGGAGGGCTGTGCGGCCCCCCAAAGAAATGACACCCCACACCATGACTGACCCACCGCCAAACCGGTCATGCTGGAGGATGTTGCAGGCAGCAGAACATTCTCCACGGCGTCTCCAGACTGTCACGTCTGTCACATGTGCTCAGTGTGAACCTGCTTTCATCTGTGAAGAGCACAGGGCGCCAGTGGCGAATTTGCCAATCTTGGTGTTCTCTGGCAAATGCCAAACGTCCTGCACGGTGTTGGGCTGTAAGCACAACCCCCACCTGTGGACGTCGGGCCCTCATACCACCCTCATGGAGTCTGTTTCTGACCGTTTGAGCAGACACATGCACATTTGTGGCCTGCTGGAGGTCATTTTGCAGGGCTCTGGCAGTGCTCCTCCTGCTCCTCCTTGCACAAAGGCGGAGGTAGCGGTCCTGCTGCTGGGTTGTTGCCCTCCTACGGCCTCCTCCATGTCTCCTGATGTACTGGCCTGTCTCCTGGTAGCGCCTCCATGCTCTGGACACTACGCTGACAGACACAGCAAACCTTCTTGCCACAGCTCGCATTGATGTGCCATCCTGGATGAGCTGCACTACCTGAGCCACTTGTGTGGGTTGTAGACTCCGTCTCATGCTACCACTAGAGTGGAAGCACCGCCAGCATTCAAAAGTGACCAAAACATCAGCCAGGAAGCATAGGAACTGAGAAGTGGTCTGTGGTCACCACCTGCAGAACCACTTCTTTATTGGGGGTGTCTTGCTAATTGCCTATCATTTCCACCTGTTGTCTATTCCATTTGCACAACAGCATGTGCAATTTATTGTCAATCAGTGTTGCTTCCTAAGTGGACAGTTTGATTTCACAGAAGTGTGATTGACTTGGAGTTACATTGTGTTGTTTAAGTGTTCCCTTTATTTTTTTGAGCAGTGTAGGTAGCACACAGGAGGACATTTTTCTCAGTTGAGATAATTTCCTTTTGAATTTCTAACCAAATGTAAAATGATCCTGTTTTGATTAATTTAATAGAGTGAGTTAGGTCTGCTCTATACCAAATTAGCATACCCCCTGAGTCCCTTCCCTGTTTCACACCTGGTAGTTTGGTGGATGGGACTACCAGCTCTCTGTAACCTAGAGGGCAACCAGTGGGTCCGTCTCCTCTATACCATGTTTCTTGTAGGATGACAATGTCTGTATTTCCGATTTCTTTGGTGAAGTCCAGATTCCTGCTCTTTAGGCCAAAGGCAGATGACCTCAGGCCTTGGATATTCCAGGATGAAATAGTGAAGGCTTTGTGTTCCATAAAGTGTCTAATGTTGTTGGTTGTGTGGTTTGGCCTCAGGCCAGTAATTGTGTGCAGAGCCTGCTGAGCATCTGGTACATGCCATTGGCTTGGGCTAGTGTAAGAGTGGGTGTTGGGCCTGTTTGCCTGCTCACGGCCTGGGCGTATGTATGACTTCCATGTTGAGGCCCTCTTTGTGGGAGTGGGGGGCTTGGGGTGGGTAGGAGGGGCATAGGTCTGATCTGAGGGGGCCTAAATGGGGTGTGGGCATGGTTGACTTGGGGGGGAGTTAATTGGTGGGGGTGGGGGTGTAGATGTGGTTGATGGTGCTGTGGTCTGGATGTAGGTCCTCTCTGTGGGGGTCCTCCATGTGTAGGTCCTGGGGGGGGGTGGGGTCCTGCAGCTCTGGGAGAGTGTCTCGCTGGTCTGGGCGGGGTGTCTGTTGATCTGTTGCTCCTGTGTGAGGTGTTGGGTCTGCGGTTGAGGGCGATATCCTTTAGGGTCCAGGCGAAGGTGGGCACTGCTGCCTTGTATAGGTGGACCTGGTCATAAAGGCTGTTCACGTCCAGGGTGGAGTGGTGGGCCAGGTAGATATTTGGTTTTGATGCACAGTCACAGGAAATACTTGCGTTTACCCGCTGTATTGTAGCAGGGTTGAAGTCTTTTCGTGGTAACAGGGTTGAGATAACCACTTGTGCGTTGGGGAAAGTAGAAGAAGCTTTTTCTATCACTCCCTTGAGTGATGTGGCCACCCTTTCCTGCTGTGTTCTCAGGTTGTTTGTGCCTGTGTGTATTATTATGTGGCTGGGTGATCCTAGTCGGTCCTCAGACAGAAGGTCTAGGGCGCGCTGGGTGTTTGGACACCAGAGTTTAGACACTGTGTATTTTCTTGTATGTATTTCCCGTTTGAGTCCATAAGGAGTACAATCTGTGGCTTGTGTATGTCCTCAGTGGGTGTGGGGGGGGTCGTCATGAGGGCTATCAGGGTGTCTGACTGGGGGGTTGCTCAGAGGGGTTGGGATCCCCTGGGCTTGGGGTTCTTCATTTGTTTGTCTGGGTGTGATGTCGAGGCTATGGTCAGGGTCTAGGGTGTACTGTTCTGCTGTGGTGTCGAGACTTTGGCCAGGATCTGAGGTGGGCTGTTCTGCTGGCTTCTCTGCGGGGGTGGCCAGCTCTCTAATGGGTTGTTCTATGTCACCCGTCATCGTTCTCACCTTCTCCACCAGCACTCTGATCCTCTCCTCTAGTGCTCTGTTCTTCTCCTGCTCCTGCTCTTTCTCCTGTTGATGTTGTCTCACCACAGTCCAGAGTGCAGACATGTCTATCTCTACCTGCAGCTCTCCAGGTCTAGTTAAGGGGGTGTTGTTGTGCTGGACTGTTGTCTGGGTCTGTGCTGACTGGAGTGTGTTCACCTGCTGTTCCAGCTCCACCTGCCTTACCTCCAGCTGGGTGAATTTATCCTTCATTTCAATGAGGGAGTAGTACTCTGTGCTGGGAAGTTGACTTTCTGCTTGGGGTTGCTCTGTGGGGTTATTTAATGAAGAGGTCTGGTCTGACCCGCTCGGGGTAGGGGTATCTTTCTCAAGGGAGAGCTTCTCCTGCTGAGCTATTTCTTTGATTAGGTGAAAGTCCAGCTGGAACTGTTTGGTGTTGCCTTGAACCAAAACGGTTCCAGATTTATAGAGATTAATATTAGACGACTCAGAGTCCTCGTTGTCCAGAATCCTGAGTTTCCACCCGTCGCTAACACCCCCCCTCTTAACAGAGGGGTAGTGTGCTAGTATAGCACTGTGCCATGCCAGGGGATGGTCTGTGTGGAAGATAAGGTTGCTTATGTTCCCATTTTTATACAAATCAGCAAAAAGTGTCTTCTGATTCCCCAAAAGAAGATTCAATTTGTACTCTTTCGTGTCTTGTCGTTTTTTACATTCAGAGGGTACTGTATTTTAATGACCTCTGAACAGTGGGGGGTGCTTCGAAGGCCTCTCCATTTGGTTGGGGTAGACTGTACGACTCTCCTGCCATTGTTGGGCTCAGGGGCTTTGACACCTCTCACTTCACACGTCAGTGCTAATTGAAATTGTATCTCTTTGTACAAGCAAGCTTAAGCTTGGTAGCCTTAGCATTCAGTCCTTATAAAATAAAATATATCATTGTAATGTATTTTTCTTCTTGGTTTTTGAAAGTGAAAAATAGCTTCATACTAAACATTACTCACTCAGTTCCAGGTTGGATGGTGTTTTCAGGTTTCTGTTTGTTTGCCAGAGCATTTGCTGTATAGTTTGATAATAGTAATCCTTGGTGGTAGAAAGCTTTCCAGGTAATTCCGTCCAAAATCAGGTTGTAGGTTTGGAGTTTTGGTTTGGAATGAAGGTTATGTTGTGGAGGGTAGCATCCTGTATATGTCCCTGCCAAAAAATCCTACTTTATCTAACTCTAAATCTATATGTTTTGTCTCTCTCGCTCTCTCTCTCTCTCTCTCTCTCTCTCTCTCTCTCTCTCTCTCTCTCTCTCTCTCTCTCTCTCTCTCTCTCTCTCTCTCTCTCTCTCTCTCTCTCTCTCTCTCTCTCTCTCTCTCTCTCTCTCTCTCTCTCTCTCTCTCTCTCTCTCTCTCGCTTTCTCTCTCTCCCTCTCTCTCTCTCTCTCTCTCTCTCTCTCTCTCTCTCTCTCTCTCTCTCTCTCTCTCTCTCTCTCTCTCTCTCTCTCTCTCTCTCTCTCTCTCTCTCTCTCTCTCTCTCTCTCTCTCTCTCGCTTTCTCCCACTAACAGGTGCCTGTCTGTGTTACTGATGCAGTTTTTTTTATATCATCCTAATTTCACCAAATCCTATTTTCCTGAGCACAGGAGCAGTCATCTGAATTAATTATGCAGCGGAAGGAAAAAAACATGTAATTAGCTGATTTGGGCTAATCCCTTCCTCGTCTAAATGCAGGTGCTCTTTGTTTCTATCTTTCTGTTTCTCTATTTTTCTCTGACAGACAGACGTCATAATCACACTCAATCATCAATACAATACAAAACAACACAACTCTATTTGTTAGTGGGATTATGATTCCTTTAGGCAACAGATTACTGGACAGTCAATTAAGTGTGTAGGTTATGGTGGGGCAAACAGATGGAATCAGAGCTGTTATTGATATTCAGTCAGATGAGTTGTGGTCAGGCGGGTTCTGAGGTTTAGAAGTCTTTAGGATATAACCGCTCAGATCGCCCCTGCACAGTGTTGTTGGAGGATTCTAAGCAGAACCAGATGGAGGTTCTATATATTCAATTTCCCTGCGGCCAGATTGACACAAATTCTGCTGCAGCTCTACTGTGTCCAGGGACCGGATGTATGGATTAATATGAGCTGCCTTTGTGTTTCCAATTAAATGTCTAAAACAACTCATGATAGCTGTGAGGTTTGGGAATCTGTGCAATTGTGTGTGTGTGTGTGTGTGTGTGTGTGTGTGTGTGTGTGTGTGTGTGTGTGTGTGTGTGTGTGTGTGTGTGTGTGTGTGTGTGTGTGTGTGTGCGCGTGTGTGTGTGTGTTACAGTTGCACAGTAGGACCACTGGGTTTATCAGCCCCACAAGCTGTACATTCACAATCTTTTACAGATCTTTGGATTTAAAAGGGCTGTGGCATCACACACGTTACCCCCACAACTTATAAACATGCAATCGAGGGATGAGAGAGAGAGAGAGAGAGAGAGAGAGAGACAGAGAGAGAGACAGAGAGAGAGACAGAGAGAGAGCAACAGTGAGACAGAGAGAGAGAGAGAGAGATAGAGCGAGAGAGAGAGAGAGACAGACCTATACAGCACAATAAGAGAAAGGAGGACGGAAGGAGGGAAGTGGTAGATGTGGGTATGTGTGGGAGCTGAGCTCTGTGGCGTGCAGAGAGAGAGGATGGTCTCCTACAGCTCTAATGATTTTCTCTCTGTTTCTGCTCCACAGCATCCCTGGCTCCTCTCTTCTCCTCTCTTCTCCTTCGCCTCGGAGAGAGCGGTTCTCTAACAAAGACCTCAGCGGCCGCCGGCCAACTCTGACCCTTCCCCATCATGGCCCTCCATTGGCTCTCTGCTGTGCCGCTGAAAGCACCCCCCGCGTCCAGACACTGACATTTGATTCTGCAGGAATTACTGAGGTGAGCCCCCTCCCCTCCTCTCACCTCCTCTTACCAGTGAATGTGTGTGTGTGTTTCTGATAACAACAGCATCCAGCATTGTCACTTACGGTGTAATTGTCCTACATGGTGGAGCATCCAATGAGTATACAAAACATTAAGAACACCTGCTCTTTCCATGACGTAGACTGACCAGGTGAATTCAGGTGAAAGCTATGATCCCTTATTGATGTCACTTGTTAAATCCACTTCAGTCAGTGTAGATGAAGAGGAGGTTAAAGAAGGATTTTTAAGCTTTGAGACAATTGAGACATGGATTGTTTATGTGGGCCATTCGGAGGGTGAATGGGCAAGACAAAAAATGGAAGTGCCTTTGAACGGGGTATGGTAGTAGGTGCCAGGCACACCGGTCTGAGTGTGTCAAGAACTGCAACGCTGATGCGTTTTTCACCCTCAACAGTTTTCCGTGTGTATCAAGAATGGTCCAGCACCCAAAGGACATCCAGCCAACTTGACTGTGGGAAGCATTGGAGTCAACATGGGCCAGCATCCCTGTGGAACCCTTTCCACATCTTGTAGAGTTCATACCCAGACAAAAAGGGGAAGAGGGTGCAACTCAATATTAGGAAGGTGTTCCTAATGTTTTGGCATATTCAGTGTTTCATTTACATTACATTACAATACATTACATACATTTACAATACAGGTATTCTTATTCCATTTCTATGAGAAGATCTATGTTGCCTTTTTAGCTGACTTCTGCATACAGTAATCCCTTGTCTCCCTATCTGTTTGAACAGCCAATTATAAAAGCATGTTGACTTAGGTGTTAGAATCAAAAGCAATTAGCGACACACCTTGGGTTAACCATGGGTTAGGCCATCTGCTGAGCCAGCGCCAGCAGACCTACACATAGCAACACAGCTAGACAGGTGGGCTTATCGTCACCACAGCAATCTCCATTGCAATCTCCACAGCAATCACCATGGAGATCCCCGTTACGACAGCCAAATGAATAATCGGAGGGGTCGAAAATCTATTATGATTTTGAAAAATATATAATGTAATGCATATGTGAGCATGACACACACACACACACACACACACACAGAAACACACACACAATCACACAAACCCACAACACCTCTCA
>NW_025535037.1:62500-126152 GCF_020615455.1 Coregonus clupeaformis
TGATAAGTGATGGAAATTCTAAAGAAAATGAAAGACTTCTGTATTTTTTTTCCATCCATGAGCAGTTTTAAGATTTCTTCTTTAAACGTAAATGGGGCAAGAGACGTTAAAAAAAGAGCCATAGTGTATGAGTTAATTAAGGGAAAGGAATTTGGGAAATGAAGTTATGTGGCAACAGGAGTGGGGGGAGACAGTGGTGTGTAGTCATAAAAACTCAAAAAGTGGGGGTGTGGCCATCTTGTTCTCAAAAGGGTTTTTGCCTTTGTCATATGAGGTTGAAGAGGTAGTTGAGGGGAGGTTATTAAAAGTTAGAGCAAGGTATGAAAACATCACTATGTGTCTGATAAATGTATATGCCCCAGTGGTGGCAGTTGAGAGGGTATGTTTTTTAGAGACATTATCAAATACCATTGAAAAATGTAATAATGAAGATTATTTATTTATTGCTGGGGATTTTAACTGCACAGTCAGTGATTTAGATAGAAATCACAAAGAACCTCATATAGCCTCAAGGACTTTTTTAAAACGCCTCATTGTAACACATGAACTGTGTGATATTTGGCGGAGTCAACATGGAGGCACGAGACAGTACACCTGGGCGCATGTGAGAGAGAACACCATCTCTATGGCCAGGTTAGATAGGTTTTATTGTTTTGAGCATCAATATCAGGTCTGTAAATCAAGTAAGATAACCCCAGTGGGATTTTCTGATCATTGTTTAATAACAGAGGTGGTGTTAATTAACGATGTAAAACCCAAAAGCGCATACTGGCATTTTATATAACTTTATTGAGTGATGCTCACTTCAGGAAATGTTTTAGTTGTTTCTGGGAGAGGTGGAGGTCTCAAAAGGCCAGTTTTGTATCCCTTCAACAGTGGTGGGATATAGGGAAAATCCAGATTCAACAATTCTGTAATCAATACACGAGGAATGTCACTACCAATAAGCTGCAGAAGGGCTGTCCTCACCCTACTGCCCAAAAAGGGTGACCCTAGGGAGGTGAAGAACTGGAGGCCGGTGGCTTTATTGTGCACTGATTATAAGATCCTGTCAAAGGCTTTGTTCAACAGGCTGAGGACAATCTCTGATTCGTGATTTTTTGGACGCCTCTAGGGCTATTGGGTTGGATGCTGGTCTAATTTCAATTGATCAGGAAAAGGCATTTGACCGAGTTGAACATCAATACTTATGGCACACTTTTGAGGCATTTGGGTTCACCTCTGGTTTTATTGCCATGATAAAGGTGATATAAGGTGACATTGAAAGTGTATTGAAAGTTAACGGTGGTTTGAGTGCTCCTTTTAAAGTGTGTAGAGGTATTAAGTGCTATAGTGCCACTACTAAATAGCATTAGAAGTCGCATTGAAGGGGTGTTCCTTTCAGAGGATATTCCTCCTATTCGTCTCTCAGCCTATGCTGATGATGTAGTTGTTTTAGTGAAAAATCAAGCAGAGGTGGATAGTTTGAGTCTAATGGTTGATCGTTTTAGGGGAATATCCTCTGCAAAGGTAAATAGGGAAAAAAGTTGTGCTTACAGATTGGAGAATGGTCTGGAGGGATCATGGCTTTGCCAGGGGGGCTGGAATGGTGTAAGGGAGGTTTTAAGTATCTTGGAGTATACCTAGGAGATGAGGGGACAATGGAAAAAAATTGGAATGGGGTGGATGAAATGGTGGAAGGGAGGATGAGGAGATGGCGTTGGTTGTTATCTCGTATGTCATATAGGGGGCACACTATTATAGTTAACAATGTGATTGCCTCTGCACTGTGCATCGGTTGTCAGTTTTAGAGCCACCATCTGGCCTTCTGGCTAAGATACAGGCAATTATTGTGGATTTCTTTTGGGATAAATATCATTTATCATTTACAAGTGTTTTGTATTTGTCAAAAGAGGAGGAGGGACACGGTCTTGTACATCTTGCTAGTAGGGCTGCTGCTTTCCGGTTTCAGTTTATTCAAAGGTTGCTTTATGGACCAGAAAATGTGGTTTGGAGAGGGGTGGCAGGTCTTGTATTACAGCAGGTTGGGGGATTAGGTTTAAAGAAGGCTTTATTTTTGGTTGATAGTAGCCAGATATCTAGGGAGGGAGTACCTCCGTTTTACAGAGGCCTTCTTAGGGTGTGGAGTATAATGAATGTGTCCAGACGAACTTCAGCGGAGTCAGTGCATTGGCTGTTGGAGGAACCTCTGGTGTATGGGGCAAGACTGGATTGTACAACTGCAGCTGTTCCACATTTCTCCAAGATTCTGGTGAAGGGCAAAATCATCACCTTAAAACAGTTAATGGCCATGGCTGGGCCCGCCTTAATGGATGAAAGACGGGTGGCTGAACATTTGGGGGTGAGGTCGGAAAGGATTGTCGGACAACTGCTGGGAAGCTGCAGGAAGGCTCTGTCAGCAGAAGAGTGGGGTATGCTGAATAGTCACAAGAAGAAGGTACAAGATGAAAACGTCTCATTTCCAAGACTAGGGATTACACCCAATATCCCAGAGTCAGAAAGAAAGGCGTTATTACTGGATTTGAGAGGGTTGGAAGAGGTGGGTTTGGATGAGGTGAATGGGAAAGACTTATATAGGGGGTGTGTCAAGGTGTTGAATATAGATACATTGAAAAATAGAAAAGACACTCCATGGAAGGTAAAATTGGGCATTGATGACAAGGTAAAGCCAGCATAGAGAGCACTGTACAAGCCACCGTTACAAAAGCGTACTGGGGATATGCAATGGAGGGTTTTGCATGGCATCATTGCAGTTAATGCTTTTGTATCGGTTATTAACTCAGATGTTGGAGATGGATGTCCTTTTTGTAATATAAGAGGAACAATTTTTCACTGTTTTATGGAGTGTGAGAGGATAAAACCTCTCTTGGAAATGCTGGAGTCTTTGTTTAAAGCTGTAGGGGAGATTTTCAATAAAACTGTTTTTATTTTGGGGTTTCAATATAGTAAGCAACAGAAAAGAAAATGTCAACTGTTAAATTTTATTTTGGGACAAGCTCAAATGTCAATTTTTCTGATTAGGAAACATAAGATAGAAACGGGATATGGGCAGGATGTAAGATGTGTTTTTAAAGGATTAGTGAAAGCGAGAATAAAAGTAGATTTTGAGTTCTTCTCAGCTGTAAAAGATCTCCCATTGTTTGAGGAGAAGTGGGCCTACAAAGGAGCGGTTTGTTTTGTGGAGGAGGGAAAACTATTTTCTGTTGATGAAATTAGTTGAATGTATATGTTTTTTTGTATTTTTATTTAATTTATTTTTATTTTAGTTTTCATTTTTATTTAGGAATGACATTTGTTGTTTCATTTCTGAAAAGGCAGCGTGCCATTATTTATGTTAACACTTGAGTATAAAATAATGGTTTTATAAAAACTCAAACTCTCTCTCTCTGTCTCTCTCTCTGTCTCTCTCTCTCTCTCTCTCTCTCTCTCTCTCTCTCTTCCGCTCCTACCTGAACTATTCCGCTGTAATTATGCAAGGCCCAGATATTATTTTATGACTAAATTCGATTAAATGATTGTGATGAGCTATAATTGGATGAAGAAAAATCTGCAGAAGCCAGGCATCCCACATATCTCTCTCTCTCTCTCTCTCTCTCTCTCTCTCTCTCTCTCTCTCTCTCTCTCTCTCTCTCTCTCTCTCTCTCTCCTGCTCCTTCTTACCTTTATTTCTCTCTTTCTCTCAATCCGTCTCTTTCTCTCCTTCCCTCCCATTCTACCACCTTTTCCTCCCTCCTCTCTCCATCTTCTGTTTCTTCCTCCCTTCGCTAATCCCTCCCTCCATCTCTTCACCCCTCTCTCTCTGGTCCCAGTGTTAGGTTCGTTCTGTAGCCTAATTGCTTTCTTCAGGGGGGAAATTAGCATGAGCTGTCCTGAGTGGGCTGCTCTAATGCATAAAGAACAGGAGGGACAGACAGAGGCAGCCAGAATCCACAGCCACAGTGAGGTCTGTCAGGAGATCCTTCATTAACTGTTAAATCACACTAAATGAGTGATTTTTGAAGAATATGATGGCTGCATGTTGTCACTCTTGGGGAGTCTTTATCCCCCATCACCTTGGTCCTGGGCTCACCTCCTCCAACTGACTAGCACTCTGCTTTAAACGTGGTCAAATAGAAATAATATTGTCATCCTTCTTTAGCATCTTTCTTCTTCGTCTTCTCCCTCCTCCCTTTCCTCCTCCTCCAGAGAGACATAACACAACACTGAGATGGTTGATCTCAATGTCGTTAGCCCCTCTTGGTTTATTGCTGGGGGTTTAGTTAAAGCATCTTATCTAATGGGGTTTCTTTCACATTGAGGTCTGTAGCATTGTTTTGGTTTAGAAGCATTCCTTGTGTGTGTATAGAGGTCTGGTTGATGTGAGAGTTGACAGAGCTGGGCATCAGGCATCAGACAGGACATGGCCAGCCGTGGGGTGTACTGCTGTGTTCCTGTTTGTTTTTAATAAAGCTGGAGACCCGGGGATCTGCAGGGCTGGATGGGTCTGAGGCTGGGAAGAGATGGTTGGCAAATAACCTCAGTATACACTACAGTACATCCTGATTTTAAAGTAGAGGACAGGAGATGTGAAAACCACTAGCACCAGTCCCCAACATCTACCTTATCGCCTATGACTATACCTACAATATACCTACATTATACCTACATTATACCTACATTATTCCTACATTATATCTACATTATTACATTTACATTTACGTCATTTAGCAGACACTCTTATCCAGAGCGACTTACAAATGGGTGCATTCACCTTATAGCCAGTGGGATAACCACTTTACAATGTTTTTTTTTTATTTTATTTTTTTTGGGGGGGGGGGGTAGAATGATTATTTTATCCTATCCCAGAGGTAGGGGAGCCAGCAGGGAGCCAGCAGGCCAGAGGTGGATGAACGCAATGCCCTCGTTTGGGTGTACGGACTGATCAGAGCCTGAAGGTACGGAGGCCTGAAGGTACGGAGCTGTGAGGCCATTCCCCTCACAGCTCCGTAGGCAAGCACCATGGTCTTGTAGCAGATGCGAGGTTCAACTGGAAGCCAGTAGAGTGTGCGGAGGAGCGGGGTGACGTGAGAGAACTTGGGAAGGTTGAACACCAGACGGGCTGCGGCATTCTGGATGAGTTGTAGGGGTTTAATGGCACAGGCAGGGAGCCCAGCCAACAGCGAGTTGCAGTAATCAAGACGGGAGATGACAAGTGCCTGGATTAGGACCTGTGCCGCTTCCTGTGTAAGGCAGGGTCATACTCTCCGAATGTCGTAGAGCATGAACCTACAGGATCGGGTCACCGCCTTGATGTTAGCGGAGAACGACAGGGTGTTGTCCAGGGTCACGCCAAGGCTCTTCGCACTCTGGGAGGAGGACACAACGGAGTTGTCAACCGTGATGGCGAGATCATGGCACGGGCAGTCCTTCCCCGGGAGGAAGAGCAGCTCTGTCTTGCCAAGGTTCAGCTTGAGGTGGTGATCCGTCATCCATACTGATATGTCTGCCAGACATGCAGAGATGCGATTCGCCACCTGGTTATCAGAAGGGGAAAGGAGAAGATTAGTTGTGTGTCGTCTGCGTAGCAATGATAGGAGAGGCCATGTGAGGATATGACAGAGCCAAGTGACTTGGTGTATAGCGAGAATAGGAGAGGGCCTAGAACTGAGCCCTGGGGACACCAGTGGTGAGAGCACGTGGTGCGGAGACAGCTTCTCGCCACGCCACTTGGTAGGATCGACCGGTCAGGTAGGACGCAATCCAAGAGTGAGCCGCGCCGGAGATGCCCAGCTCGGAGAGGGTGGAGAGGAGGATCTGATGGTTCACAGTATCAAAGGCAGCAGACAGGTATAGAAGGACAAGAGCAGAGGAGAGAGAGTTAGCTTTAGCAGTGCGGAGAGCCTCCGTGACACAGAGAAGAGCAGTCTCAGTTGAATGACCAGTCTTGAAACCTGACTGGTTTGGATCAAGAAGGTCATTCGGAGAGAGATAGCAAGAGAGTTGGCTAAAGACGGCACGCTCAATAGTTTTGGAGAGAAAAGAAAGAAGGGATACTGGTCTGTAGTTGTTGACATCAGAGGGATCGAGTGTTGGTTTTTTGAGAAGGGGTGCAACTCTCGCTCTCTTGAAGACGGAAGGGACATAGCCAGCGGTCAAGGATGAGTTGATCAGCGAGGTGAGGTAAGGGAGAAGGTCACCGGAGATGGTCTGGAGAAGAGAGGAGGGGATAGGGTCAAGCGGGCAGGTTGTTGGGCGGCCGGCCGTCACAAGTCGCAAGATTTTATCTGGAGAGAGAGGGGAGAAAGAAGTCAAAGCATAGGGTAGGGCAGTGTAAGCAGGACCAGCAGTGTCATTTGACTTAACAAACGAGGATTGGATGTCGTCAACCTTCTTTTCAAAATGGTTGATGAAGTCATCTACAGAGAGGTAGGAGCGGGGAAGGGGAAGAGGATTCAGTAGGGAGGAGAAGGTGGAAAGAGTTTCCTAGGGTTAGAGGCAGATGCTTGGAATTTAGAGTGGTAGAAAGTGGCCTTAGCAGCAGAAACAGATGAAGAAAATGAAGAGAGGAGGGAGTGAAAAGATGCCAGGTCCGCAGGGAGTCTAGTTTTCCTCCATTTCCGCTCGGCTGCCCGGAGCCCTGTTCTGTGAGCTCGCAATGAGTCATCAAGCCACGGAGCTGGAGGGGAGGACCGAGCCGGCCGGGAGGATAGGGGACATAGAGAGTCAAAGGATGCAGAAAGGGAGGAGAGGAGGGTTGAGGAGGCAGAATCAGGAGATTGGAGGGAGAAGGATTGAGCAGAGGGAAGAGATGATAGGATGGAAGAGGAGAGAGTAGCGGGAGAGAGAGAGCAAAGGTTGCGACGGTGCATTACCATCTGAGTAGGGGCAGAGTGAGTAGTGTTGGAGGAGAGCGAGAGAGAAAAGGATACAAAGTAGTGGTCGGAGACATGGAGGGGAGTTGCAGTGAGATTAGTAGAAGAACAGCATCTAGTAAAGATGAGGTCAAGCGTATTGCCTGCCTTGTGAGTAGGGGGGGACGGTGAGAGGGTGAGGTCAAAAGAGGAGAGGAGTGGAAAGAAGGAGGCAGAGAGAAATTAGTCAAAGGTAGACGTAGGGAGATTGAAGTCCCCCAGAACTGTGAGGGGTGAGCCATCCTCAGGAAAGGAACTTATCAAGGCGTCAAGCTCATTGATGAACTCTCCAAGGGAACCTGGAGGGCGATAAATGACAAGGATATTAAGCTTAAATGGGCTAGTGACTGTGACAGCATGGAATTCAAATGAGGAGATAGACAGATGGGTCAGGGGAAAAATAGAGAATGTCCACTTGGGAGAGATGAGGATTCCTGTGCCACCACCCCGCTGACCAGATGCTCTCGGGGTATGCGAGAACACATGGTCAGACGAGGAGAGAGCAGTAGAAGTAGCAGTGTTTTCAGTGGTAATCCATGTTTCCGTCAGCGCCAAGAAGTCGAGGGACTAGAGGGTAGCATAGGCTGAGATTAACTCTGCCTTGTTGGCAGCAGAACAGCAGTTCCAGAGGCTGCCTGCGACCTGGAACTCCACGTGGGTGGTGCGTGCAGGGACCACCAGGTTAGAGAGGCAGCAGCCACGCGGTGTGAGGCGTTTGTATAGCCTGTGCGGAGAGGAGAGAACAGGGATAGACAGAGGCATAGTTGACAGGCTGCAGAAAATGGCTACAATAATGCAAAGGAGATCGGAATGAAATGAACTAAACATCTGGGAAAGGAGAGAGCGGGGCCTCCCTCACCACAACACCCAAAAATAACTCTCCCAACTTCCACCTCAGAAACTTTAATTGTTGTAAACTACAGCGGTTCAATGTTTTCTAGGAATAGACTAACTTAGTTTATTCAGCTAGCTAACTAGGTACAGTATTCTTCCGTGAAAATCGTCCAGGGCACCTAGTCATAAGACGCCACAGCCAGCTAGCATGCCGGACTCCAACAACACGGTTTAGCACCAATACTCGGCCACAACAAACCACCAGTGTGTCAACACGCCAAGCAGATCGTTCGTGTCCGTATCTAACGTTGTGGGTTAGTCCCGACAGCTTGAGCGAGTCCGTCGTCAACTTATTCAGCCAGTTAGTTAGCTAGAATAGTTAGCATACTAGCTAGCCATTGCTTTCAGACAAAGAAGAAACCCCTCCTTTCACGGCACGAACACACAGAGAGAGCCAAGCTAACGTTAACTAGTCACCCATGTCCCGAATTCCTTGAACGACTCTGGCTACCAATATGTAAAAACAAAACACAAATGTAGGTTATGACTTACCCCTAGCAGCTACTGTTAGCTAGCCAAGTGCAAAGCTAGCCACTGAATTGACTCAGCCAGTTCGCGTCTGTTCGCTAGGTCGTTCCAGCTATTGTTTACTAGTAGCTATCCAGGTAGCAACAAGCTAGCTAAATTTCAAGCACAGTAGCCACTTACTACCTACATTATACCTACATTACATGTACATTATACTTAAGCAATAAGGCACCTCGGGGGTTTGTGGTATATGGCCAATATACCACGGCTAAGGGCTGTTCTTAAGCACGACACAACGCGGAGTGCCTGGATACAGCCCTTAGCCATGGTAAATTGGCCATATACCACAAACCCCATTATGCCTTATTGCTATTATAAACTGGTTACCAACGTAATTAGAGCAGTACAAATAACGGTTTTGTCATACCCGTCAGCTGTCAGCCAATCAGCATTCAGGGCTCGAACCACTCAGTTTATAATGTACATTATACCTACATTATATCTACATTATACCTACATTATATCTACATTATACCTACATTATACCTACATTATATCTACATTATGTAGTTCTGTCAGGTGTCACTCCCTTCTCCCCAATGGTCCAGCTTGAATATCCAACTGGCTCGTTAAGGGGGTATGGCTGATCCCATTAGGACTAATTAAGGGTGTGGCTGACCAGCTAATTAACTGGTCACTTTACACAACTACAGAAACTTCTTAGTCACAGAACCATTGAATCCGAGAGGATACTGTACTGTTGTGTCTGTGTGTGGCTGGCAGTGTGTCTCTGTGTGGCTGGCAGTGTGTCTCTGTGTGGCTGGCAGTGTGTCTGTGTGTGGCTGGCAGTGTGCCTGTGTGTGTTTAGTAAGAGGAAGCTAGTTGTAATTACGTACGGGCCTGACATTGATTAATATTGTTGATGAGCGCTGGCAGCAGGGGTGAAGACACAGAGACACAGAGAGGAAGAGCTGTCAGACAGACGCCCAGGTAACATCCTTTACCCCCCTCTCCTCCTCTCCTAGCCCCCTGGCCCATCCTTTAGAGTGCTATAGTGTTGGTAACACAGTTTGACACCGCCCAGCAGTTCATTGTTGATTACATCTCACTGATTGGGTCTATTTTAAGGGGTGCGAAAGAAGCTATATGGCTGAGTAATTTCGTGTGCATTTGAGCCTAGAGAATATGAGTCAATTCAATTCATAGGGCTTTATCGGCATGGGATGGGAAACATATGTTTACATTGCCAAAGCAAATTAAATAGATAATAAACAAAAGTGAAATAAACAATACAAATTGAACAGTAAACATTACACTCACAAAAGTTCCAAAGGAATAGAGACATTTCAGATGCCATATTATGGCTATATACAGTGTTGTAATGAGTTCCTGAGTGGCGCAGTGGTCTAAGGCACTGCATCGCAGTGCTAACTGTGCCACTAGAGATCCTGGTTCGAATCCAGGCTCTGTCGCAGCCGGCCGCGACCGGGAGACTCATGGGCGGCGCACAATTGGCCCAGCGTCGTCCAGGGTAGGGGAGGGAATGGCCGGCAGGGATGTAGCTCAGTTGATAGAGCATGGCGTTTGCAACGCCAGGGTTGTGGGTTCGATTCCCACGGGGGGCCAGTATAAAAAAATGATGTATTCACTAACTGTAAGTTGCTCTGGATAAGAGCGTCTGCTAAATGACTAAAATGTAAATGTAATGATGTGCAAATAGTTAAAGTACAAAAGGGAAAATAAATAAACATAAATATGGGTTGTATTTACAATGGTGTTTGTTCTTCACTGGTTGCCCTTTTCTTGTGGCAACAGGTCACAAATCTTGCTGTTGTGATGGCACACTGTCTCTGAGGCTGGATTCAATTACACCTGTAGAGGCAACTTGTGTTTTATTGTTACTTAGCTAATTGCACCACTTGTGTGGTCATGCTTGGTTGAGTTCAGACATGTTTAGACAGAGAAGAACAATCAGAAGTTAATTTATACAAATATACAATTATGAGTGTGTTATTACTAGATGATGAGGGATAATATCACTATCAGTCATATTCATTCATTATTAATTCATAATAACTAAGGAATTATAGAGATTTGATTGAATGTAAATCTTTTTCATGATGCATGGGAAACGTCCCCTTTGAGGAAAGCTCTCTGTATCGGAGGGATTTCAGCGTGCATGCATATCTGTGTTGTGCTTCTCTGTGTGTCAGTGTATGTGTGTGTGTGTGTGTGTGCTTCTATGCGTCTGGTGGTCTTATCTCATAATTAAATGGCATTGAACAGACTGTTCTTAAACTCTGTGATTTCTCCACGGGCTGCAGAAGAGAGAGGCTTACAGTATATAATCAGTGCCAGAGGATATTAATGTTGTTTCTTCTCATTAATAAAATTTCTTTATTATATTTCACATTTTATTACAGTTTTTCTCGATTGCTAAGACACATTTCTTGAAAGCTGCTCTCCTTTTCTCTTAACTGTGAACACAAAACCCAATTTTCAAGCTACATTCACAAAACCTCAGACTCTTCTTGCAAAACCAAACTTTCACCTCAAAACAGTTCAATCTGTGCTCAAAACTGAACTATGTTGTCAAATCGTGCCCCGAGTCAATCAAAATAAAAAACACTACTGAACAGTCACTAAACACTACGTAGAAAAATAGAAAACACAATGCTCAGGACATGAAGCTGGAGAAATAAATGTTTATTGTTCACTGTAGGCTAAATGCATGTTGCAAAACAAAACAAAAACTGTGCATTTAGCACTTGTACAAAAAGACAAAACAGAAATATTGTGCATTTACATGTAGCACTTGTAAAAACAAACAGAAATCTTATGCGTTTGCCACTTGTGTACAGTAAGCCCATGTAAAAAAAAATTTCTGGCCAGGCAACGGGGGAAAAAAACCCTGGCATGCCGTATCCAGGCTTGGCATGCCTCCACACCTATGTCACCACAGGCAAGTCCCATGGCTTGCAGGAGATTTACCCTGGTGTAAGGTTGGCGTTCATATACCTTCCACCGCCATGAGGAGAATAATTCCTCAATGGGGTTTAGGAAAGGGGAGTACGGTGGAAGGCAAAGATTGATAAAACCTTGGTTCATATTGTACCACTCTCTAACCTGGAGGGCTCTGTGAAAACTCACATTGTCCCAAACAACAACATAGATGGGATGCTCATCCTGCTGCCCTAACAAAGCATCTCGCATGTGATTGAGGAAAATGAGGAGCTGGTGAGTGTTGTAGGGCCCCAGGTTGGCATGATGGTGGACAACCCCATGATTGCTGATGGCAGCACATAATGTGACATTGCCACCACGCTGCCCAGGAACACCAACAATGGCCCGATGGCCAATCACATTCCGACCTCTCCTTCTCCTTTTGGTGAGATTAAACCCAGCTTCATCCATGTAGATGTATTGATGGGGTCTTTCCATTGCATCCAGTTGAAAAACCCTCTGTAGAAATAGATATAGTTTTGTAAGTGATACGGAAAAAGTGATTTAGGCCACTACAGTAAATCACTACTTAGAGTAATCAACATTGAATGTGTCTGGATATATGCCAACCTGTACATACTGGAATCTTTGCTCTTTGACTCTGTCTGAGTTGCGATCAAAGGGCACTCTGTATAGCTGTTTCATGCGCAGTCTGTTGCGCTTGAGGACACGATCAACAGTAGAGAGGCTGACACTGTTGATACCCTCAAAATGTAATGGTCCTCAATGATCTTCTGCTGAATTTCGCTCAGTTTAATGGCATTTTTCTTACGGACCATATCAACAATTAGGGTCTCTTGGTGTGGGGAGAACATACCTGTCCTCCCACCCCCATGTGGCAGTCTTTCAATTCTACAAAAAGAGAACATGGAGTTACAAAAAATATACATGGAATACTAGGCCTACAAACAGTTAGACCAACCCTCCATTACAATACTACAGTACATTGGTACAGTGATGTACTGAAACATATATTCACTTACAGTATACTGTGGTACAGTATATAGTATGTCATACAGTAATTGCTGTCAACATTTACATACTGTACTATAATGTCAAAAAAGGTAATTACCTGTTCTCTTCTCTAAATCTTCGGATTATGGTGGACACAGTGAATCTACTGATGTTTGGTTGTACCCTTTGTCCAGCCTCCCTCATGCTCATACCATGGACAAGAACATGGTCAATCACAGTAGCTCTGATTTCATCAGATATTACTGTTCTTTGTCTTCGCTGACCACCTCGACCACCTCGACCTCCTCTCACACGAACTCTTCCTCTCAGATTTCTATCCATTGTAGGGCCTCACAAACCAGTGCTCTCTGAACTGGCTTACTGTATATGTTCCCTCACATCATTAGCCACAAGTGTGATCAATTTTGAGTTGTTGTGTTCAAGTGGTGATACCTGTGCTCTAATTGTGTTTAACTTTTGTCACATGTGCTCACCATTATGCAGCACGGGTGCATCACAATGAAAATGTGTTGGCAAGTTGTGTCTAAACAGGTGAAAAGTGCTTATGGTTTTGCCAAAAGAGTGATTGATTCAATCAGTGGGTTCAGGCAACTGAGCATTTGGTTCAGACAATAGGGTTTAGTGTTTTAGCAATTGAGAAAAACTGTAAAAGGCAATATCGGCGGCAGAAAAATTAAGCAAATATTGGCCTAGAGATCCAGGAACCAGGCGTTTATGACACCCAATAAAAACATTATTAGGAAGGAATGATTCTGGCTGAACGAAGGTAAATAGGCAAGAGAGACGTGGTGATATCTGCTCTCCGCAATGACGACAGGGTCAGCGATAAAGGGAGGAGTAGAGAAGAGAAAAGAGAAGAGAAGAGAAGAGAAGAGAAGAGAAGAGAAGAGAAGAGAAGAGAAGAGAAGAGAAGAGAAGAGAAGAGAAGAGAAGAGAAGAGAAGAGAAGAGAAGAGAAGAGAAGAGAAGAGAAGAGAAGAGGAGAGAAGAGAAGAGAAGAGAAGAGAAGAGAAGAGAAGAGAAGAGAAGAGAAGAGAAGAGAAGAGAAGAGAAGAGAAGAGAAGAGAAGAGAAGAGAAGAGAAGAGAAGAGAAGAGAAGAAAATCACAGTGTATAGAAAGATCAGAAGACAGAGAGATTAGGGATGATGGACCAACGAGAGAATAGCAGCGATGAAGAGATCAGAGGAAATCATGATAATGATTGACAGAAGAGAGAAGAAGTGTAATGATAGGAGGATAACAGGTCACAAAGAGAAGATGGATAGAGAGATGGGGTTGAGGGAGAGAGGAGGAAGAGAGGAGTGGATGAAAAGAACAGTGGTGATGTTAGAAGAAGGATGAAAGAGTTGAGGAAGGGATATAGGGAGGTGGAGGTGTGAGAACAGAGTAGAAGGGGGGACACCGATGTTGGAGAGATGAAGGAAGGATTAAGGGATAGACAGATCAGAGGAAGAAGAGGAGTGGGAGACGGAAGAATGATTGATGATGAGAGAGGACAACAATACTGAGGCTGGGTAAATGAAGAGGTGGAGGTATAGCAATGACCGAGGGATGACGGGGGGAGAATAAAAACAGGACTGGGATAGTAGCCTAAGCATATGGGATCAGACACTAAGTAAAGTCTGAAGGAGTTAGAAAGGGAAATATCTAGAGTTGAATTTTTCCCAATAGGTTCAAGATTTCCCAATAGGGATCAATGCAATACAACCCACCACATCCAAAGGGATTCAGATAGACCTTCCCTATGGCGGTACCCTATGGAGTCATGCTTCACCATGCTTCACTAGATCCTCTCTGACAGGCCTAGGGAAATATGGCAGCGCTGTTTGAGCCAATTAGAGGAGCTCTGGGCCAACTTTTAGTGAGAGATGAGCCCAGGCCCAGTCCTATTGGCAGATTGGGTGACGGATAACGTCAGACCCACACATATCACACCAGACACACGGAGATGGGAAGGATCCATCTGGGCTGTCCATGGAACAGAAGATCTGTCTTCCTTTTCTCCCCCTCTCTTTTCACATCTCTTCCTGTCTTTCTCTCCATGTAGCAGAGCATCTTCATCTTTCTTTCATCTATCTATGCCAACCCCCCTCTCTCTCTCTCTCTCTCTCTCTCTCTCTCTCTCTCTCTCTCTCTCTCTCTCTCTCTCTCTCTCTCTCTCTCTCTCTCTCTCTCTCTCTCTCTCTCTCTCTCTCTCTCTCTCTCTATCTCTAAATAACTGGCAGTTTTTTATCCAAATGAGAGCCTTGGCCATGCTGCGTAGTCAATAAAGCTGAAGCTTCAGTGGGATGAAGGGATGAGGCGACTGAGGGATGGAGAGAAGGAGAGATCGGGTGGAAGGATGGAGCAGGGTTAATAAGAACTCTCCATCTTATATCCCTGCTTGTTTTAATATGAATAACGGCTCTGGAATGGGAATGAATTCCTAGCCTACCCTAGCAGCAAGCAGTAGTCATTATTGCTAGAGGAGGGTTGACTGGCAGCCCATATATGCATGAGATCTGCTTTGCACAGGAAACAATAATAAACCTGAGAGGTGGGAAATAAAACAACAAACAGAAAGAATACATCATATCATAACCTGATTCCATCAAAATTGTTTTCTCGTCTTTTCTGCTCTTTGCGTGATTCTTCCTCCTCCTCTCTTTTTCTTTTTTTTTCTTCTTCTTTCACTCGCTCGTCCTAACAAGCGCCTTCTTTCATCAGCCGTCTGCAGCACCCCGTGTGAATGTGCCTCCAGCACCCCCTCTCCTCTCCATCTCTCTATCCTTCTATCTCTCCTCCAACTCTGCCTCTCTCTTTACTTTCACTCCTCTACAGGTGGCATTGTCTCTAGCATTTGCTCTCCTCCTTATCTATCTTTCTCTCCCCTGTCCTCCACAAACAAGTGTGTATCACTGTTTAGCTCTCTTTTCATGATGCTTTGTATAAAGTTGTTGCTTCATAAGTTTGCGACAACAGTATGTGAAGGAAAATGTTGCTGAAGGTTTTTGCATGAGTTTATTGTCCGTATACATGTTCTGTTTCTGGATAGTGAATGACTTGCTGTTGCATAGACTGCATCCAACTTAGCTGGGGATTAGATTGTTTGTTGTGTTGGATGAGTTCTGTACATTAGATTATGGTGATATACTAATTAACGCAGTGACTCCACTCCCTCTGACACACATGCACGCACACACGCACACACACACACACACACACACACACACACACACACACACACACACACAGCCTTTCTCCGTCAGTGATATAATTGGGCCTATACCTCACCACGGGGACTCACCCACTCTTTGATGTGTCATCACACAGCCCATCCGTTTCCTCGATTGCTATATACAGTACGTATTTCAAGGAAACGTTGTCCATGTCAAAGTGGTAAAGGAATCCATTGTAGATCGTAGGTACAGTACATTTCACCATGGTAAGCACACCATACAGTGGTATCTGCATACTCTGAACATAGGACATGCTGTGGTCTATAGGCTGGCCTCATAACACAATTACATCCAATACATCTCAATACGAAAACCCATCACTTCTACTACTTAAAAACATATATATATATTAGACTTCTCCATTGAAAGGATGTTTATTTAATGAAAAGAATGAGGGGGAAATTAAGAAAGAATACAGAAATAACAGAGTAGATTTGACATTTCATTTTCTTTCATTTCCCTAATGAAGGTTGGGGGAACATGTGTGTGTGTATGTGTGTATGTGTGTATATGCTTGCGTGTGTGTGTGTGTGTGTGCGGGCGTGTGTGTTTACCCGCTCACGGACACTTAACACTGATCCCAGCACGGATTAGACAACGTATTACGACATCACAAACACTCACTTTGTGCTCCAAGCCATCGTCTTAACGAATAAACACAGTTGCGTTCAAGAGATGAGCTTTTTTTGCTTACTTAAATGAGGGGAAGGAGGGAGGGAGAGAGAGAGAGAGAGGTTGGAATCTGAAATGAAACGCTATTACTCCACGGAATCAATCAAGTAAACATTCATAATTGCGCCTTTAATTGCTAATAGAAGTGGAACCGTTTAAAAAAAACATTAACTCGAGAGCCCAAAATCATTACAATGTTATATTGCAATCCCAATCACATAAACAATTATTCTATGAGGCTTTTATATGATGATTTGGGTTTTATTAGCTTGAATTAATGGGGACTATATCCGGGTCGGGAAGCTATCCAGGGTAGCGAGGTCCAGAGGGAGGTTTGGGAGATAATGGGTCTAGACCATGAGACTGATAATGTACAGATAACACATCATAGATGGAGAAGATACTCTGCTCTCTCTAACATGCCTCAGGGCTGCTCTTAGCATGTTATGCCATCTTTAACCACCTGGTGACATTTCTTACTGAGCCAAAGCAGTATTTCTATCAGACAGACAGAGAGAGGTTATGTACAGTGGGGAGAACAAGTATTTGATACACTGCCGATTTTGCAGGTTTTCCTACTTACAAAGCATGTAGAGGTCTGTAATTTTTATCATAGGTACACTTCAACTGTGAGAGACGGAATCTAAAACAAAAATCCAGAAAATCACATTGTATGATTTTTAAGTAATTAATTTGCATTTTATTGCATGACATAAGTATTTGATACATCAGAAAAGCAGAACTTAATATTTGGTACAGAAACCTTTGTTTGCAATTACAGAGATCATACGTTTCCTGTAGGTCTTGACCAGGTTTGCACACACTGCAGCAGGGATTTTGGCCCACTCCTCCATACAGACCTTCTCCAGATCCTTCAGGTTTCGGGGCTGTCGCTGGGCAATACAGACTGTCAGCTCCCTCCAAAGATTTTCTTTTGGGTTCAGGTCTGGAGACAGGCTAGGCCACTCCAGGACCTTGAGATGCTTCTTATGGAGCCACTCCTTAGTTGCCCTGGCTGTGTGTTTCAGGTCGTTGTCATGCTGGAAGACCCAGCCACGACCCATCTTCAATGCTCTTACTAAGGGAAGGAGGTTGTTGGCCAAGATCTCGTGATACATGGCCCCATCCATCCTCCCCTCAATACGGTGCAGTCGTCCTGTCCCCTTTGCAGAAAAGCATCCCCAAAGAATGATGTTTCCACCTCCATGCTTCATGGTTGGGATGGTGTTCTTGGGGTTGTACTCATCCTTCTTCTTCTTCCAAACACGGCGAGTGGAGTTTAGACCAAAAAGCTCTATATTTGTCTCATCAGACCACATGACCTTCTCCCATTCCTCCTCTGGATCATCCAGATGGTCATTGGCAAACTTCAGACGGGCCTGGACATGCGCTGGCTTGAGCAGGGGGACCTTGCGTGCGCTGCAGGATTTTAATCCATGACGGCGTAGTGTGTTACTAATGGTTTTCTTTGAGACTGTGGTCCCAGCTTTCTTCAGGTCATTGACCAGATCTTGCAGGAGCCCCAGACCGAGGGTGATTGACCGTCATCTTGAACTTCTTCCATTTTCTAATAATTGCGCCAACAGTTGTTGCCTTCTCACCAAGCTGCTTGCCTATTGTCCTGTAGCTCATCCCAGCCTTTTGCAGGTCTACAATTTTATCCCTGATGTCCTTACACAGCTCTCTGGTCTTGGCCATTGTGGAGAGGTTGGAGTCTGTTTGATTGAGTGTGTGGACAGGTGTCTTTTATACAGGTAACGAGTTCAAACAGGTGCAGTTAATACAGGTAATGAGTGGAGAACAGGAGGGCTTCTTAAAGAAAAACGAACAGGTCTGTGAGAGCCGGAATTCTTACTGGTTGGTAGGTGATCAAATACTTATGTCATGCAATAAAATGCAAATTAATTACTTAAAAATCATACAATGTGATTTTCTGGATTTTTGTTTTAGATTCCGTCTATCACAGTTGAAGTGTACCTATGATAAAAATGACAGACCTCTACATGCTTTGTAAGTTGGAAAACCTGCAAAATCGGCAGTGTATCAAATACTTGTTCTCCCCACTGTATATGCTAAGAGATTCATAAAGCTGTATGTTATAGTTTCTGACATCTCCTTAGAGGGGTACAGGAGGAGGGTGGGGTGGTATATTCTGTAGGTACAGGTCTATAGGTAGAGTTTCGCATACAACTCCTCTTCTCAGCAACACGATAGCATGTACTGTACACTGTATGAAAATCTCATTTTTAGATCAATTTTTTATATATGAAGATCCCCTTTTTAGATCCATTTTCTATATATGAAGATCATCTTTAATCTGCCAATAACGTAGGAATTCTGAGTCATATTCAGTACTCATACCCTACAATCTTTACCACTTAGCCCCATAGACAGCAACACCTGCATTCACCATAACCAACCATGTGTTTCATGGTTTAAATCATAGGGTTTTATACCTGACTTCCCCCTCTCTGTGTGCCTCAGCTGCACTTCAGAAAGACATTGGGTATGCCATAGCTTAGTGAGAGCAGGTAAGAAAAGAGGAAGGGGTGGTATCTCTCTTTCTTTCTCTCTCTCTCTCTCTCTCTCTCTTCTTCCCTCTATCTAATCCATCTGTCTGGGTGTATTATTTGAGCTCTGCTACTTATCCTCTCTTCTCAAGTGGGGCCCTTTTACATGTTTCAGCATGACCAGGTCATCAAAGGGATCAAAGCCCCAGCAGTAGCAGCAGTCCCTGGGACTATTTTACACGCTAACAAGTAGAGAAAATTATATCCCTGAGAGCCGGCTGGCTGCCGAGCCTGAATAACCCAGGCGTTCCGGGGAGCTCCGCCGCAGAAATACCAGCAATCACTGCAGAGGAGAGAAGATCACAAAGTAGAGATGACCATTACAGACAGGGGTGATGCACTGATGTGTGTTGGGGGGTATGGGGGATTTGTGTATGTGTGTGAGAGAGAGTTTGGTGTGTGCGTGCGTGTGAGCACTTGTCATAAATAAAATTTTTCAAGGCTTGCCCTCTTCGCGACATAGACATCTCTATCTGAAAATAATCTTCTCTCATTCAACTCAGACATGAATGTGTTTTGACACTTGTTTTCTCCTCGCTCTCTCTCTCTCTCTCTCTCTCTCTCTCTCTCTCTCTCTCTCTCTCTCTCTCTCTCTCTTAATCACTTTCCATCTGTCTCTCATTTGCTCTGTCTTTCCCTTTGTGGCTCTTCAGCTGTCTTTATTTTCCTCTTTCTGTCTATCTTATTCTTTCTTTTTTCTCCATTTGTTAATATGACAAATATAATGACTTCCCGATTCCTCAGAGAGGCTCAAATTGAAAGGCTCCTTTTTTTTGTATTTCTCTTTGTCCTTTGCTTTTAACGTTCCCCCTCTCTTCTTAATTCTTTGAATTGATAATACAAAATCCCATTGTGGAAGATAATGACAGGCAAACTCCTCTTCAGAAAAACTAACATCCACAAGTCTACTGAATAATCCTATTCGTCCTCGTATTAGCCTCTCACAAAATATGAAATATTAAACTGGGCAGTCATTGTTGTGTCTGACCTGTGGTTCATTCACTCATTACATTTCATTCAATCAACATGCTTATTTGTGAAGGACACATTACTTGTAGTCAGAACACTACCGGAACCTTTAGTTCCTGGACCAACTCAAACTCTTAATCTCTGCAGTATAAAACTGCTTGGTTTGGTCTGACCACTTTATTCCTGAATAGTCCTCTCCTCCATTGACTCAAACCTGATGGATAGACACAAACAAGCACCATGGCAACTACTGTACCTCAGCTGGTGAAAAAAGAGAATCTATGCTCTCAGTTAGTCGACACCTCAGAGAGAGAGGGAAAGCGAGAGAGGGACAGAAGCACAGGTGGCGAGTTGTCACAGACTGCGAACGTGGGTAAATTAAATGATTTAACCTTTGAGCAGGAAAAGGAAGAGACAGAGGAAAAAATAGAAAATGAAAGCAAAAGAGTGTGGAAGGAGAAAAGAGGAAAGATCTCTCCTTTTCCTCTCCTCCTGTCAGGGGTAGCGGTGTGTTGAGTTTGATGCCTGCGATAAGGCTCTGTGGCTAATGAGGAAAGCACTAGACACTCGCCCCATAGAGTAGAAGAGGCACTCATTAGAATAACCCATTGTCAAAGGCCATGTTAGTGCAGGGAGCTGAGCTGAGCTGCATCCAGTTACCCATCCTCACCATCCTCTCATCATCAGCCAAATGAAATCAACCCCCCGCCCCTCCCTATCCCCGGTCCCTGCCACTCATCTCAACGGCTAGATGAGGTGTCCCTACTTTCCCCTTCTTTTCCCTCCAGTCGCATTGATGTTGTTTAATTAAGCTCTGGTTCCTCATATCAGACCTGGCTATAAATGTATTGTTATTCAAAGCATCTCTTCAGACTGGTATAATGAACAGAACTGAACCCGTGGAGAGGTAAGTGGCGGCTGCTGCCTCCTGTGTGCAACTCTCTCCCACTCTCTCCAACTCTCTCCATTATACTGGTAGAAGTTTTCAAAAGAACGATGACTAAATATCCTTTGAGGTGTTGTCTAAGGGGAGATAATGAATTGAGGTGTATGTGTGGGTGTGGGTGGGTGGGTGGGGGGGCTTGTGGTGTGTACTGTGTACATTTGTGGTGTGTAGGGACAGTCGGGTAAGTTGACCCATTTTGTACATTCAGCATCACTCCGTCAAGGGAATTATAGTATTCTTTCTAACAAAGATATCTACATAGATCTCAGGATGTTGTGTATGGCTGGAAATAATCAGAATTAATGTAAACATTACAGTTTTGAAGACATAGCTTGTCCCCAAAAAGTGGTCTCTTGGCTCAACTTACCCTGGGTATGAGGTAAATTGAGCTGTGGGACAGGGTAAGTTAAGCCGCCTACATATTTCTGTACTGAATGAAATATTACCACTACCTTTTTAAAACCATGTCTATCTTTATATCCCGAACACAATTCAACACAATCACAATCCCTTTTTTGTCTTTTAATCATTTTAACCATATTTTAAGCTTAACACCTAACAAACACTTTATACATAGATCAGGCCCTGGTGTTACCTCATATCCCAGAGATACGCCAGGGAAGAAAACACTTCAATTGGCTTAACTTTCCATTGGCTCAACGTACCTCATGGCCATTGGCTCAACTTACCCCAAGGCAAGCATTTTGACTATATTAGCCCACACAGCTACAAGGATGCACTTTCATGCTAGGTTTAGGACCTCGTACTAAAGTTTATAGAGACCCCAACTGATGTATAGAACACTCTTAAAATTATCTACTTTGGTTTAGATACAAGCATCATGAAACCTCTAACACAATACATTAATTTGACTTCGTGAAAACAATTTTTTTCGACCTATCTTGCTTACCACTTTTCCCATGTGGTTTCTTCCTTCAAAGACTTCATAAAATGATGACTTCCTAAATATTTGGTCAAATTATTAATTTTGGGAATGGTTTCCTAGAAACAAGAGGTGACTCAACTTTCCCCACTCTCCCCTACTGTGTACATGTGTACTATGTACTGGGGGCAGGGGAGAAATAGGGGTTTGTAATGAAAACGAGAGAATTACTCTTCTGACACACAACATCCCTCTGTGACGTCTGATAGCCATCTCTTCCTGTGTATGGGTCAGCTTTAGATAGTAACACTCTCTAGCTCAAGGGAAGAAGATGTTAGCTTGCTCTGGACCAATGAATTTACGTAATGTGAAGCTCAGCACAGCAATGCATAGCAATCACAGCTTCTGCATGTGGCATTAAGGGATGCTTTTCAGGAAGTATATTAACTCATCACTCCATTCACTTTAATTATTAATGGAGCCAGAATTTATTTTTTAAAGCATATTTTCTTCATTTTCTTCCCACCTGTGTGAGGCAATAAACCGTTGACACACACTGTCACACAGTCACCGCTACACACACAGAAACACACACACACGCGTGCGCACACACACACACACATACAGTCAGTGAGTCAATCCTCCTACCTTCAAAGAGTGAGGCTTTATTCAAATAATAATCATCAAAAGCTTGCTGGAAATAAGCCACTGCATTCTCATTACAAAACAATCAAAGGCGGGGGGGGTTGGAGTGAATTGTTGACAGCGCTGTCAAGTGTGTGTGTTTGTGTGTACTATATGTGTGTGTCACTAGTGTGTGGAGGAGTGTGTGTGTCTCGTGTGATGTTGTAAACTCTGTGTGATGCGAGGCGCTCTCACACCCTCAACCGGTTTGATTCTTCCCGTCGAGCAGGTGACCTGGCATTTCAATGACTTTTAGAGGTGTTACCACCCTGACATATTGTTCTCCCTACTGCCTGTTCCTGTATCTCCCTCTACCACAGTCATCCTTCTCTCTCTCTCATTTTCACCCTTCTCTCACTTTCTCTGCTTCTCACTATTCCTTCCCCCATCCTTTTCTCTCCCTCTAATTTTATCCCATCTCTCTCTTTCTCCATGAACCCCGCCCTCCATCTCTCTCTGTCCTCTCCCCCGCTCTCTCTCTATCTCTCTGTCTTTCTCTTTTAAGTTGCTTTTCTCTTAGCGAGAGCTTTTAGATCCCCCTGAGTAGCAACATTTGGGTAAGAGAGCGAGAGAAAGTGGGGGGAGAGAGAGAGAGAGAGAGAGAGAGAGAGAGAGACATGAAAGTGATTTCTTCTGCTCTTCTAATTACTCTTCTTCTTTTTCTCTAAAAATAAACGTATATTTCAGAACGACGTCGTTTTGCCTCCTCGCCTCTGCCCGACTGTCTCCGCCACTCACATTTTGATCAGGGATATTTAACGCCAAAAGAAAAACTCCAATTATCTGTGCTGACGGTCTTTACGGAGCAATTGACCTCAACCTCCTTGTATCTTAGCAATTTAATTTAACCTGCACTATGTGCTAACCGCTAATTAGATAGCATTTCAAAGGAAACTCACACCGGGAGCCCGGCGCGGGATAAAAAAGTGAAAGAGAGCGCGAGAGGTAGATTAAGAGAGAGAGAGATAGACATGTGGCTATGCTTTAATTGCTGCAGGGTCGACCTTGTTGGTGCATTTTGAAAGGATAAAAAATGACAGTGGTTAAACGGTGAGCTAACTGGCTGAGACAGAGAGAGGAGCAGCAGCTATCAGGTCTGGGAGAGAGGGAGAGGAGAGGAGAGGAAAGGAGAGGAGAGGAGAGGAGAGGAGAGGAGAGGAGAGGAGAGGAGACGAGACGAGACGAGACGAGACGAGACGAGAGGAGAGGAGAGGAGAGGAGAGGAGAGGAGGGAGAGGAGAGGAGAGGAGAGGAGAGGAGAGGAGAGGAGAGGAGACGAGAGGAGACGAGACGACATCTGCTTGTCTAAAGCTAGAAAGAGACAGTAAAAGCCAGAGTAGGCCATTGTGTCTCATTACAGTATCTCTATTGAGACAGTTGTGGCTCTTTAGCTGTTGATCAGAAGCGAGAGGGAGGGAGAGATAGACAAGCTATATACGAGAGAGGGACACATGAAGGAGGGAAGATAGGGAACCAGATATAAATGAGAGAGGGAGCAAGGGAGGAACAAGAGAGGGGTGAGATGAGGAGTAAGGTGGCCCAGGGGTGCAGGGTCGATGCACCCCCACCATATCCAGTACTTATGTCTGTGGAGCCGCCAGGCCCCAACTCCAATTAGCTGTTTCATTTCAGGGAGGGAATGTGACTGTGGGGAGACAGCCTTGCACCACTAACACCTCCCCAATAAATAACAGCCACCAGAGAGGGAGGTAGGGAGAGATGGAGATTAGAGACGGGGGATTGTGTGTGTGTACGTGTGTGTGTGTACACACTGGCTCATTCCTGCCTGCTCCATAGGATACATTTCCCCTGCCAGCCAGCACATTAAAAAAACATGGAGCACCTGCATTCTCTAATACTGCTGTGTCTTGGCGATTTGCTGTGTGTGTGTTCCTGCGTACGGCATACCTGTGTGTGTGTGTGTGTGTGTGTGTGTGTGTGGATGGTGCTGCTGTTTGTCAGATGGTCCCATTAATAAGACTTGGCATTTATTACCTTTAACTGATCCAGTGTGAGTCTGGCTGCCAACTCTCTTTCTACCAGCTAATCCTCTTCTGTTATGTGTGTCACCCAGAAAACATTGTGTGTGTGTGGGGGGATGGCTGTCTCTGTCTTAGTAGGATTGATGAGAAAGGTTGTGTGTATTCGTGTGCAGGTTTGGGGATTGCATGGATATTGCTTGTGTTAATGCATGTGTGTGTGTTTGTCTCTGTTCGGTTGTGTGTGTTTGTGTACATCTGTGTTCCCCAGTATGCTGGCTCTTTTCAGGGATTAGAGTTGGAGCTGGAAGCCTCTTAGCCCACTTAGCCACAGCTCTCTGCCTCTTCTAATGGTACTTCAGCCTCCCAGTCTGAGTCTATGGGCAGGTTGATTGGTTGACGCGTTGCTTGGACGAGCACAGCCTCTCTTCTCAGTGTCTGAAAGGGAAAGTTGACTTGGTATGCTGCGATGTCATTGTCTAAATCAGGAGACTTTAATGACATTAGGCGTTTTACCTCAGCAGGCAAAATAAATTGCACTGTGTGATCTTGGTGAATCTGTTTTAAACTAAAGCCTAAAACTCCTACTGAATCTAATTACTCACATAAAGTGATGGGAGAGTGAATAATTTGTGTGTGTGTGTGTGTGTGTGTGTGTGTGTGTGTGTGTGTGTGTGTGTGTGTGTGCGTGCATGTGTTCTGGAGGCAGCCCTGACAGCCCTGTTGAGTTAAAGTGAGAGGGATGGTTTACATGGAGAACATAAATGTGTGCTTTGGCTCTGACACTTCCTCTACTCACACTGGCATGTGGTGTCAGCACACAAACAGATCTATTACCTAATTGAAGGATGCATTGATTGGCATGCAGATGTGTGTTTGTGTGTGTGAAAATGTATGTGTGTGTGTGTGTGTGTGTGTGGGGGGGTGAAAATGTGTGTGTGTGTGTGTGTGTGTGTGTCTGATGGCTTGCTCTGGTTTACAATAATAAGGTGATCTAATCTAATCGTATCTCATTGTTTATTTGACAAGGCTCCCCTAGGGTGTTGTTACTTTGTTTATGCATAGATTTGTCTCTTTGTGTGTGTGTGTGTGTCTGTCTGTGTGTGTGTGTGTGTGTGTGTCTGTCTGTGTGTGTGTGTGTGTAAATGTTGATGTGTGTTTTCATTTTACTCAGCTATAGCACTTTGAACTGTTCACTCAAATTGTCTCATTTATTTTGTAATGGACAGCTGGTGTAAAAACAGAGAGAAAGACGTTAGTGTGCTCTCCTCATCAGGTTGAATTGAGGAGAGGAAACAGAGGGAACATGGTCCCTACTGCTGTCACTAACAAGACCATTAGTGTTACCGTGCTGCTCTGGCATTTGCCATTATGCCACAACACTCTCCCATCCGCTTGTTACCTGTCTAAAAAGTCATCTATATCATTCACATATCCAGCATTTGCCGCTGTTTAAAATAAGGCCATTTATCAGGGTGTTATGACAACCCAGAAGTAAAACTGTATTAATAAAGAGACATTTCTACAAATGTAGATACCACATTTCAAAGGAACATTTCTATTTCATATTTGAGGATGTATGCCCGTCCACGTCCTGAATCAAGGCATAGTGGGGTGATATAAAAGATGGGATCTAACTAGTTCTATGTGTTGAATCTGGGCATATGTATGTGTCTCTTGGCGGGTGGTCTATCTAAGTGATAGGAATACAGTGTGAATACAGAGGAAGCTGGATGTAGTTTGATCTCTGCATATTAGCTGTCCCCTGCAATGACCGTCGTCTCATTAGGTTGGGGAAGTTTAGCGGTGCCAGAGCTACATCAATTCATGTCCCCACCTTTGCCTTGTGTGGTATTCATTCTCTCCATCTCTCCCTCTCCCTCTCTCTCTCATTCCCTCTTTCCTCGCTGCTGTGGGTCCAAACACAGTCTTTCATTGAGTCCCAAATGGCACCCTATTCCTTTTATAGTGCACTACTTTTGACCAGGCCCTATAGGTGTCTGGTCAAAAGTAGTGTACTACATAGGGAATAGGTTACCGTCTGATGGTTGGAGGTTCCTCTGCTCTGGCTCTAATAGGGATGTTCTATTGATTAACAATTTACTGATCTTGTAGGGGAGAAGGTTAGTATCAGTCACAGTGCTGAGGTCTTAATGAAACACCCTTACATATGTGTGAATTCACACATGCACACACACACATACACATACACTCACTGACAGGCACATACTCCACTCGCACATAACTAACAGATGCTGTAAGGTACATGTGTCAAACACAAGGCCTGCGGGCCGGCAATGATTTGGTTTGTGAATTCATTTTGGCCCGCTTCCATACCGCCCGCGATGCGCTGCACTACAAGTCACAGCAAGCACTGCCAACGTGCCGCACGCCAAATGGCAGTACATTGCCACACACACACCCCTTCTCCCAGACCCACACACACACACCCACATGCGAGCCAGCCAGTGCGCTGTACCATGTAATCACAAATGGCACTGACCGAATCTTCTACCAGACCGAAAGTTTAAACATGTTGTAGGCTAAATGTCCATGCCAAGTTTCAGTTCCAACGAGTCATTGCTGTAGCCTACAGAATATGTCATCTTGGTTGTCAAAAAGATAAAGGATTCATACGCGGGTATAAATTACTATTAAAGGATAATAGGACACACAAGTATGTATAAATGAGTCAACAGTTGAGTCATCTACTTTATTAAATTACAGCCTGTTGCACTCGCATCGGTGAATCCAACGTCAATTGTGCTGCTATCATGTGGTCCCGTTTAAAGCGCGCTGCGGAGGGAAAGTGTACAGACACATGCCACAGTCCTAGCTAGGCTACTAAAATGTTGCAGTCTGGCTTCGGTTTTTAAAGCTTGACAATGAATAACCAAAAAACTAAACCTGCAACAAAACACCATGCAAAGCAGAAACATGTAGGCCTATTACAGCAATGTTTGAGCAGTAACCTAGGCTGGTTACTCAACTACAAGACATTTTGAGTGCATGGCTGCAACTAGCTCTCACAGTCTTACAACCTGGCTGACCATACAGCAATGCTGCATTCAACCCCACCAGTGTTTTAAGTTTAAATGTTACAACCTAGCTACGTTTTTGTTATTTGGAGTTATTAAATACTTTCTGATTAGGGTCGCAGCATATAATATAATATATAGCATATAATGCACATCTGCAAGCATAGCAGCAAAGGCTGGACAAATATTATTTATCACTTGTTTTGTTTTAATATGTTAAAATGCTATATACAGAATCCTATGTATATAAGTGGACATTATAAAGGGCCATATATTTTCTAATAAAACAATGGCCAGTTTGGATCGCAGTTGTATGCCTATGCACATTAGTTTATTTTAGCTAACAAAATAGGCTATGTCTGGCCCGCAAATTGGTTGTGCTTTTTCAATATGGCCGGTGCGCTGACTGAGATTGACACCCATGCTGTAAGGTGTAGCATCTTATCTAGTCGTCCATCCTTCTGTATACCATATTTCAACCATTCTGACATAGTATCCAAGTATTTATGTGTGTCGTTAATGAGCAGTTTATCCTTTGATGAAACAAATGACATCTGATAGTGGCTGGTATTATCTTAGTGAAATGTGATTACACGGCTGAGTGGATATCAGTCACTCCGACTGTGCTGCTGTGTTCTTTGTGTTCAGGAGAGGAAAGTGTTTTGTCCCATTTTATTACCTCTGTCCATCACTCCTAAAACAGTCTGTACAGAGGAAAAAGGAAAAGCACTTTGACTGGAACAGAGAAAAAGGGATTTCTGTAAGTTGAAAATAAACCCCCTGGAAGTGAGGTGCACATCTGTGCCGTGAGATGGAGAAATGCACAGAGAGGGGGAGAGGGAGGGAGAGAGAGGGGGGGCAGAGAGAGAAAGAGAGGCGGAGAGAGAGAGAGCGAGAGGGGGGGAAGAGGGAGGGAGAGAGAGAGAGAGGCAGAGAGAGAGGTAAGTAAAGGTAATTGAAATGGTAGAGTGCTCTAACAGCAGCCACTGTGTCCATCAACATCCCAACACTGTGGGGGAGAGAGTGGTCTGTGTGTGTGTGTGTGTGTGTGCATGGTACCCTTGTAGAGAGGCCCTTGCCTTGGTTGTTTCAGAGTGAGAGTAGGATTGACAGCTGACGAGGTGTGTATGTGCGACATGTCGTCTTGCTGAGAGGGTATTTTCTCTGTATTTGTTTTATCCGGCCTGATGTGTCTGGGCTGGTAAAGGCCTGTATCCCTCTGTCTCTATCCAGCCTCTGGAACAGGACGAGAGGAGACCAGAATAGACTTTACTGCCCACATGTAGAGATACACATGTACAGGACTGACCATGTGACTGGGATGTCACCGTTATCAAGGAAACACAGAGAAACACTGCCTTTTATAATAATAGAAAATTGAATTGAAGGAGAAGAAGACATATTATGCTGTTTCTGCTGAGGTTGAAGATGATGATGATGATGATGACGATGCCAATAACAATTATTGATAAAAGGGAGAAACTTCAAACATCAAACAGTAATATGTCCTATCCTCCATGTTATTACAACAGACCTCTACCCTGCAGGACATCTGTGATGTTTAATAGTACTAAGGCATGGTGGTGGCCATATGGTAAAGTAGTTAGCTAGCTGTGTTTATAATCACTGGCCTTATCTTCATTCAGAGCAGCACTCCTGTAGTGTGATCCCAGAGTGCTGCTAATGCTGATGGTGCTGCGGTGTGTATCAGGGTGAACTTAAAGGGCCCATTTAAAGAGTGAAATCCTTTACAAGCCTGGTAATTAACCAACAGCCGTGGCCTACTTTGATCTACATTAATGATCTATGCTCTGGGATCACAAGGCTTTAAAAAGTAGCGATGGATGGTGTGTGTGTGTGTGTGTGTGTGTGTGTGTGTGTGTGTGTGTGTGTGTGTGTGTGTGTGTGTGTGTGTGTGTGTGTGTGTGTGTGTGTGGCGGGGGTGCAGTGGTGTGCGTGTGTGTTTTTTCCAAGCCCTGTCAACCACAGTGAACATATATGCCAAAGATACATTATCCATAGTCCACAGCCGTCGCTCTTGTGAGAACCACCAAATTGGAAAATGAATTTCAAATTTCCCCCATGAAATCGGTTGCTACCTCTCCCATTTCAACCGTCAACAAAATAATTGATGGGTCTGTTTCAAGATAATCAACTGATGTTGCTACATATTAATGGAGATAATGACCGTGTCCTTTAGGTAATTTACTGTCTATCTGGGGAGCAGTTATATACACACATATACAGTGGGGAAAAAAAGTATTTAGTCAGCCACCAATTGTGCAAGTTCTCCCACTTAAAAAGATGAGAGAGGCCTGTAATTTTCATCATATGTACACGTCAACTATGACAGACAAATTGAGAAAAAAAATCCAGAAAATCACATTGTAGGATTTTTAATGAATTTATTTGCAAATTATGGTGGAAAATAAGTATTTGGTCACCTACAAACAAGCAAGATTTCTGGCTCTCACAGACCTGTAACTTCTTCTTTAAGAGGCTCCTCTGTCCTCCACTCGTTACCTGTATTAATAGCACCTGTTTGAACTTGTTATCAGTATAAAAGACACCTGTCCACAACCTCAAACAGTCATACTCCAAACTCCACTATGGCCAAGACCAAAGAGCTGTCAAAGGACACCAGAAACAAAATTGTAGACCTGCACCAGGCTGGGAAGACTGAATCTGCAATAGGTAAGCAGCTTGGTTTGAAGAAATCAACTGTGGGAGCAATTATTAGGAAATGGAAGACATACAAGACCACTGATAATCTCCCTCGATCTGGGGCTCCACGCAAGATCTCACCCCGTGGGGTCAAAATGATCACAAGAACGGTGAGCAAAAATCCCAGAACCACACGGGGGGACCTAGTGAATGACCTGCAGAGAGCTGGGACCAAAGTAACAAAGCCTACCATCAGTAACACACTACGCCGCCAGGGACTCAAATCCTGCAGTGCAAGACGTGTCCCCCTGCTTAAGCCAGTACATGTCCAGGCCCGTCTGAAGTTTGCTAGAGTGCATTTGGATGATCCAGAAGAGGATTGGGAGAATGTCATATGGTCAGATGAAACCAAAATAGAACTTTTTGGTAAAAACTCAACTCGTCGTGTTTGGAGGACAAAGAATGCTGAGTTGCATCCAAAGAACACCATTCCTACTGTGAAGCATGGGAGTGGAAACATCAAGCTTTGGGGCTGTTTTTCTGCAAAGGGACTAGGACGACTGATCCGTGTAAAGGAAAGAATGAATGGGGCCATGTATCATGAGATTTTGAGTGAAAACCTCCTTCCATCAGCAAGGGCATTGAAGATGAAACGTGGCTGGGTCTTTCAGCATGACAATGATCCCAAACACACCGCCCGGGCAACGAAGGAGTGGCTTCGTAAGAAGCATTTCAAGGTCCTGGAGTGACCTAGCCAGTCTCCAGAAATCAACCCCATAGAAAATCTTTGGAGGGAGTTGAAAGTCCGTGTTGCCCAGCGACAGCCCCAAAACATCACTGCTCAAGAGGAGATCTGCATGGAGGAATGGGCCAAAATACCAGCAACAGTGTGTGAAAACCTTGTGAAGACTTACAGAAAACGTTTGACCTGTGTCATTGCCAACAAAGGGTATATAACAAAGTATTGAGAAACTTTTGTTATTGACCAAATACTTATTTTCCACCATAATTTGTAAATAAATTCATTAAAAATCCTACAATGTGATTTTCTGGATTTTCTTTTCTCATTTTGTCTGTCATAGTTGACGTGTACCTATGATGAAAATTACAGGCCCCTCTCATCTTTTTAAGTGGGAGAACTTGCACAATTGGTGGCTGACTAAATACTTTTTTTCCCCACTGTACATACACACACACATTCTCACACACACACACTCATAACCAACCACATGCACGAACACACACACACACACACACAAACACACAGGTCCCCACTCATAACCACACACAGCTTTCCCTCAGGCCGAGCCACACAGAGACATTGCCGAACAGTGTCTGTTCCGACAGAGCCCAGTTGACTGGCAGTGGATGTAGATATGTGTTTATTTAAGCACTTAGAGGGAGTCAATAGTCTCTTAATGTCAGAGGGAGCTGAGAGAGGAGTCCTCTCCTGATCTGCTGTTTGAAGAGTAGCACGGAGACGCCTTTGTCAGGGGAGATAAGGCGAGCACAGAGCAGAGAGCACGGAGCTGTGCGAAGCGCCAAATGACTGACTGACTGCACTGCTCTGCACGCCCCGCTCAATCACACTGGAAACCAAATAAATGAAGTAAAATCAAATGTATTTATAAAGCCCGTTTTACATCAGCAGATGTTACAAAGTGCTTATACAGAAACAAACTGAGAGAAAGGGGGAGAGACCAAGAAGGGGGAAGAGGGAAGAGGGAAGAATGAAGGGAGAGAGAGAGAGAGAGAAAGAGAGAGAGAGAGAGAGAGAGAGAGAGAGAGAGAGAGAGAGAGAGAGAGAGAGAGAGAGAGAGAGAGAGAGAGTTCTTTTCAGGATGGATAAACATGAATAGTCTCTCCCTCCCAGCTCTGCATGACAGCGTGAGTGTTTCACCCTGATTGTGGCTCTTTGAAGTAATGTGACTTGAGAGTTATGTTGATGTTCTGTGTTACAATCCGTAGCCCGTATCACGATCAGCCCCTGTGAGGGAATTGGAGCAGACTAGTGAAGCGCTATGTACATACAGCAGAGCACATAGCATCTAGCACATTAGGTACGCATCAGAACTGGAATGAGCACATACTCAGATTTTATCACTACAAAAAAACGAACCATGCAAGATACAGGCTGATTCCCCTCAGAGCAATTCCACATCACTTTTTCAGTCGGAAAATGTCCGAGTAAAAAGAAAAAAAATACAAAGTGTGTTGAAAATGTTTTTTCCTGATATGACCTATGACCTCATTAAAGTGATAAACTCATGGGGGAGAGGTGGTTTCTGGGAGTTGTAGTGATCTCAGTGCTCATTATGTGTGATTCTAGCATGGGTCCATCATTAGGACAGTCCCTGTGAGCAGCTCATCAAAGACTAGTCGGTCTATATCAGCATTACTATGGCCCCAGAGGAAGCTAGTGAAGTGCAGAGGGCAACACAGCCAGGCATCCCTATCATAATTGCCCTGGATTCTACAGGAATAGCGTGTGTGCGGGGGTGGTTGTGTGTGTGTGTGTGTGTGTGTGCATGCGTGTGTGGATGCATGTGTACGTGTGAGTACAGTATGTGTGTATGTAGCAATTTATCCAGCTCTTCATTCAAATTATTTTAATTGCCCTACATGATGACGACAGGCAGCATTCGACAGCCGACAAAAACACAGATTCTGGCAATTTCAGAAAAAATTAAAGAAAACGTGCTGCCTATGCAACAAAACCTTAATCTCTGAGTGTGTGTGAGTTATTGGGTGGGTTAATGATCCGTTTGTAGCTGATTCCTGCTGCGTGATTGTGCTCGGCATGACTGGTAATTTGATCTTGTCATGGTCATTCAGAGTACTGGAGAGTCTCATCTCGCTGTTTTAACCAAGCTGTTTCTACCATCTTCATGCCAGACATACCTGAGGCTCTGTAGTTACCTGCATACTTCTATATTTGTTTAACAAATGCACCAGTACAACTGCTGACACACACTCACAGGAGTACAGACACGAGCGCATGCAGGCACACACACACACAAACACACACACGTACATACACAACGCGTACGCACATGCACACACACGCGATCTCACGGTGTGACTAATCATCCCTCACTCACACACACTGTAGTTTGGTGATTTTCCCCATGTGTATTAAAGGAGTATGTGTGTTTCTGTGCTGGTCCCAGGGAGGAGAAGATGATCAGGATACTCTAGCCTTACAGTTGAATATCTTCAGTAGCATAAAGTCACCATGCTGTTTGTTGTGTAGATTATTCAGTGTGTGTAGAGAATGTGTGCAGGTGTGCAGGGGTCAGGGCCACTGCTTGACTGTAAAAACAGCTAGATAGATAGATGCAATTGATATTCATCCTCCATCAGAGAGAGGACACAGAGTCGCCATTGTAGAGTGGCGACCCGTCATTCCCGCCAAAAAATGTTGCATGTTATTTTGGCATTAATACGTGTCACATATCAGTTTGCAAACAATGTAATAAAAGATCTCATTGAGTTAATAAAGCCGCATCCAAACATTGTCTATTTTTTGCTTTCTTGAGTAAGGCATCTCCAAAATGCAGTTGTTTCAGCCTAGATCAGTGCCCTCTGTGGTGGAGGGGCAGCCAGCGGAAAATGGGTTGGTAATGTTCTCTAGTTGAACCGTGATTGGCTCAGTGTTCTGTCACTCATGGGGACACTGCATCACCTCAAAATCTACAGGGAGAGCTAGAAAGTTCAAGCCCCTTGGGTGCTCCCATAGATTTACATTAGAAGTGCCCATCCAAGAAAGCTCAAGGTCATTGGCCACAAATAAAATGACGTAAAATGACATTATATCTACCGTAGCTTTGATTTGACTGATCATGTCACCATCATACTTTCAAAATCTTAGCTAGCAAGCTAGACAAGCAGTCATCATCATGAATCAAGTCGACAATCTACTGGCAAATCCTTTTCAATCCTTGTCATATGAAGAGAAATTATAGATAAAATGTGTCGGTGCTCATCGGCCATTGGACATAAACATTACACAACAAGTTGGAAATCGCAAATTCAACAATGAGTGGTTTGGAAGGAATCAGTGGCTAACTGCAAGCGTTGCAAAACAATCACTAGCCTGCTATTTGGTGGAGAGCGTGTGTGGTCCAAGTCTGGGTTTAAGGGTCTCTTTTCCAAGCTTAGAAGGATAAACATTCACATTCAACACCATGGGCCAGAAAAGGTTGAATACATTGGCCATGCTGTCAATCCCGCATGACTTCTTCTGCATTGAAAACAACTGGAAACTCGGAACTGGGAAATCTCAGACATCAGTGAGTTCAAGACAACTGGGAACTCTGAAAAAAACAAGCTCCGACTGGGAAAATAAGTTTTGAACAGTAATCGAAGTCGGGAACTCCGGCCTCTTTCTAGAGCTCCGACCTGAAGATCACTGACGTCATGATTCGACCTTGTTTTTTTCAGAGTTCCCAGTTCTCTTGAAAGCACCATAAATCCAGAGAATGGCAGACCTTGATGACAAAGTTTGATGACAACATTTTCCCACAAGAAGGACTGCCGCACCACCTTCCTGTTCAAGTGAGCACAGCACAACAAGGTGAGTCCAAACATGTCTTGTATGCTGCTGCATAAATGATGTAATATGCCAGGGAGATATGTATACTGTAGCTAAGAAAGTAATACTAAGTGTATGTTGTGTAGTAAGCTGTTAGTAGCCTCACCCTATAATTTGGTCCATTTCCCCCTCATAACTTAGCCTACTGTTCTGACTTGGTGGTGCACATGTAGCCTATAGCCTGTTTTAGAGAAATGTCATCATCATATATTGTAAGAGCTTTCCTTCTCTTCTTCTATGCCCCCATTATTTATCCTACGGGTATGACTTAGTGTACAGGGAGAATACTGTAAGAATGGCCCATGTTCCGAATTCTGTCGCTGTACATTTCAAAAGTGCTGAACAAATAGTTATATTGACTACGTCCGTCCTAGCTCGCTCATTAATGTCTTCATCGAAATTACGGATTGCCTCTTATCCGCTCATCGTTCCATGATGCCAAAGTTTGTACATCTCAATTGTCAGTAGAATCCATATTTGTTTAAGCAAGTCAGCCAAATCAGCTATGTTTTTTGAAAAGGCAGTAAATGAGGCTGAATTAACTGTTTCGCTGCCAGACAAGGCTCCGCTGATAGCCAGGTGTAGCGGTGGTAAGGATTCATTTCATGGTGCTGAAAAAAAAGCTCTGCTGTTGGGACAGCTTTATGTAGGACCTAACAGTTTGTGGGTAACGTTTTCACCGTTATAGTCCAATTAATGTATTGTTTAGTGTAGTGTAGTGGATTTTGCTGCCATGCGTCAAACATTTTTGGGGGGGGTTTGCCCCACCAAGATTTACATGCTAAAATTGGCACTGGTGGAGCACGTAGCACACATAGCAGAGAGCTGCACTGTGGCACACACTGAATAGAGCTAAGTATATGAAATCTGTCTGTTTCTCTGAGGAGTACTCTAAGCACTTAAAGGAAGGGGAGAGTGGATTGTCACTCTCCGGGGTCTGGAGAAGGGTGGCCATGGGAAGCAAGTGTGTGTGTGTTTTCTACGAGGGAGAGAGAGAGAGAGAGAGAGAGAGAGAGAGAGAGAGAGAGAGAGAGAGAGAGAGAGAGAGAGAGAGAGAGAGAGAGAGAGAGAGAGAGAGAGCGAGAGAGAGAGAGAGAGAGAGAGGTGTAGCTGGTAACAGACTAATGTAGAAGGCAGACCCAGTACTATGGGAAGATCTGACCATACGGTAGTACACTTTATTGACTCCCTACAGGCTGTGGCAGCTGTTCACTTGATCTAATTGATGGCAGCTGTTCACTATCAAAAATCAAGGCTAAGGAGCAGAGAGACACCGTCCTGACTGGCTATGTACATGGGAGAAAGCTGGTAGAGAAACAGTGTGGAAATGCTAGGTGAGTCCATGGAGTCAGTTAATCAGCGATATTGTGGATTCTACCAGTATTTTTCCAGAGGTGGCTGGTGGGGGGAGCTATAGGAGGATGGGCTCATTGTAATGGCTGGAATGGAAGTAATGGATAGGTATAAAACATATGGAAACCACATGTTTGACTCCGTTCCATCAATACAATGAGCCTGTCCTCTTATAGCTCCTCCCACCAGCCTCCTCTGTATTTTACTGATCTCTTTGTAGCTTACCAGTGTTGGTTGCTTAGAGCCCTTACATACCACACCTGACATACCCAGTGGCCACCTCACACCTGCAGGTATGTTACACCATCCATGCATTACTCCCTATCTCTCTTCCTCCAACTTATTCTCTCTCTGTCAGTGCTGTCTCACTTGTTACCTGTGCAGAGGTACAACACAGTAGTTTGACACTGTTCTGAGGTGTGTCTCCTGTCTGGCTCTGAGTCAGTCCAGGTGCTGACTGGGGATAGATGGTCCCTACTGCCACACAGCATAGCCTGTTCCCCATGGCCTAATTGGCTCAACCCTGCTTACAGCAACACTGTTACTAAGCTACTGCTCTTTGTGTGTGTGTGTAGAGAGAGAGAGAGAGAGAGAGAGAGAGAGAGAGAGAGAGAGAGAGAGAGAGAGAGAGAGAGCTATAGCACATCTTCTCTGGTTAGAGGTACAAATGTGACGAAATGTCCAGCAAGTGTCACACACTCACAAGACAGTCCTGTCACTGTGTGTGTATGTACACATGTGTGTGTCCCCCTGTGTGAGCAGAGAGACAGAGCTTGAGAATGTTGTTCAGACAAAGTTAATATTTGGGCTCCCGAATGGCGCAGCGGTCTAAGGCACTGCATCTCAGTGCTTGAGGCGTCACTACAGACCCCCTGGTTCAATTCCAGGCTGTATCACAACCGGCCGTGATTGGAAGTCCCATAGGGCGGTGCACAATTGGCCCCGCGTTGTTTAGAATTTGTTCTTAACTGACTTGCCTAGAATAAAGGTTCAATAAAAATAAATACTGAACAAATATATAAATGCAACAATTTAAAAGATTTTACTAAGTTACAGTTACATATAAGGAAATCAGTCAATTGTTTCAATAATTTCATTAGGCCCTAATCTACGGATTTCACATGACTGAGCAGGGGTGCAGCCATAGGTGGGCTGGGAGGGCATATGCCCACCCACTGGGGAGCCAGGCCCAGCCAATCAGAATTAGTTTTTCCCCAAAAAAGGGCTTTATTAAAGACAGAAATACTCCTAAGCACGCCCTCCCCTCAGATGATCTCGCAGGTGAAGAAGCTGGATGTGGAGGTCCTGTGCTGGCATGGTTACATGTGGTCTGCGGTTGTGAGGCCGGTTGGACGTACTGCCAAATTCTCTAAAATGACGTTGGTAGAGAAATGAATATTCAATTATCTGGAAACAGCTCTGGTGGACATTCCTGCTGTCAGCAAGCCAATTGCACGCTCCCTCAAAACTTGGGACATCTGTGGCATTGTGTTGTGTGACAAAACGGCACATTTTAGAGTGGCCTTTTATTGTCCCCAGCACAAGGTGTACCTGTGTAATGACCATGCTGGTTAATCAGCTTCTTGATATGCTACACCTGTCAGGTGGATGGATTATCTTGGCAAAGGAGAAATGCTCACTAAGAGGGATGTAAACAAAATTGGGCAAAACATTTGAGATAAATACGCTTCTTGTGGGTATGGAACATTTCTGGGATCTTTTAAATCAGCTCATGAAACATGGGACCAACACCTTACATGTTGCGTTTATATTTTTGTTCAGTATATTTCTGTTTTTCTCTGCTAAAGAATTCCTTTTAAACACTTAACAGATGTATCACACAATATTTATAAGCTTATCCATTTCTCCAACGTCCCACCTACTGGGTCATAACTTTCTCTCTCCAAGTAAACTAAACAACATCTATTTGACTTTATGCCAATCTGACTAAACAACATGTATTTGACTTTATGCCAATCTAACTAAACAACATGTATTTGACTTTATGCCAATCTAACTAAACAACATCTATTTGACTTCATGCCAAACTGTCTAAAAGCTAACCCTTTGAGTCTGCCCCTGCAGGACAGAAATCAGGGCTACCTGTTCTCTCTTAACCCCCAGAACTGTGGGCGATGTAAGAGAGGAAGAGGTGAAGCGAAATGTTTCACTCTGGCCAAAATCTGGCCAAAATAAGCCCAATGTGTTTCTATGGGCTTATTTTGGACCTAAGCTGTCGCCTGTCTCCCCGCCTTTTGGACAATGACTTCCATTGTTAGGGACATGAGCATCTCGTCATTATATACAGATCTCTGGCGATGGGCAGTGATTTAGAATGCCGTGTTGTGTGTGTGTGTGTGTGTGTGTGTGTGTGTTTGATTTATGTATTATACACTGATTGAACAGGGTTTAAAGCAGGTGCACAAGCCTCTTATCAGCACACTTAGAATGTCAAATGTATGGCGGCGACCACTGGTCATGATGACTCAACAAGATCTCTCAGTTTCCCTTCGAAATTCAACGTATTATGGATGAACGTCTATTTTTAACGCATTCATTCTGCGTGGTCACAGGGTTAAAACAGAAACAACTCAAAGGTTAACAGTTTAGGCATTAATTCTGAGTGGTTAAAGTTAGGGCTATGGTTTGGGGAGGCTCAGCAAACCAACCGACCTCATACCATCAAGTATCATCAAGTATTCTCATGTCTCGGCAGAGAATTGTGAACTGCAGTGGCACAGTGGTCTGGTGGACGTACGTAAGCATCTGATTCCAAAGGTTTCATATTCGAATCCAGCGATAGAAAGTTGTTTTTTATATTTTTGTTTTAAGCCTATCCCAAACCTTAACCCTTACTTTAACCATTCGGAGTTAATGCCTAACCTTAAGAATTCTGAGTTAATGCCTAACCTTAAGAATTCGGAGTTAATGCCTAACCTTAAGAATTCGGAGTTAATGCCTAACCTTAAGAATTCGGAGTTAATGCCTAAACAACCCTAAACACTTCAGAATTTGACGTTTGAGAAACATGGATGAACGTCTAATTCTGACGTGAGACTGTGAGAGCTTGTAGCAGAAATCAGGGCTTGGGTGACACCACTTCTAACAGGCTACCTGTTCTCCCAATCATTACTCCAATCAGCAGCCAAGTAGTGAAGGATTACTCCCCCAGTCCTAATTCTACTTCCTGTGTGTGGAGAACTGTTACATCAGTCATTAGCAGGTTGTTTACAATGTAATTTGGCCTCGCTTCTGGGGTTGCTGTTTGAGCTAAGGCTCCAGACTAGGGCAGCTCCTCCTAGCTATGCAGGGGGCCTGATTGGAGAACGGTGGGCGATAGGCATTGTTTTAGAATGCCATGTTTGTGTGTATGTGTGTGTTCGTGTGTGTGTGTGTGTGTGCGCGAGTGTGTGTGTGTGTGTTAAAGCAGGTGCACAAGCATCTTGTCAGAACACTTAGAATGTCAAATGTATGGCGGCGACCACTGGTCCTGATGACTACCCACTTAGAATTGGCCACTTCCCTGATGTGTTTCTTTCAGAAACTGTGCACTCTACCCTCTGAATCCTACTTTACAAGTTTGATGAAGTTTTTCACCCACTTTTTCCTGTCTGTCTGGCTCACATTGGATCATTCCCTGTTTTTGTAGTGTTTGTAGTGTTTGTCTCACCTGGGTTGTGCAGTCATGTTTGTTACCTCTTATGGTAGTAGTCCCATTGAAGCGTGTGATACATCATATTCTGAATGTGTCCCGACACGTCTTCACAGGGCTGATTTCCCACGGGGTGCAGGCGTTTGGCATGTTTACATTTAGTTCCTGTTTCCAACACTAGATCAAACGCCTCTCTCCTGCGATGCACAAAACTCAGTGCTCCAGAGGGAATACACAATGACCTAGCCTGTTACTCCTAAAGAGAGAGGAAACACACACACAAACACAAAACACCTCCGGACATAGCGGAGATAAGCCACAGTATGTAGGCCAGTGTGTGTGTGTGTGTGTGTGTGTGTGTGTGTGTGTGTGTGTGTGTGTGTGTGTGTGTGTGTGTGTCTGCACATGTGCATGTGCCCTCTATGGTAATAATGTAAGGAGTTTGTAAATCAATGGTGTCATGTGGAATTTGGTCTCTCTTGGGATAGCTGTATGATAATGGCTCTATAGCTTGCTTATCAGCCTCACTCCATCAGGTTCAAACAGATGGAAATGAATTGGCTCTACAGCCTCTGAAATCAATTCCAGACTACGTAATGTTAAGTCTCCCGTGTCAATCATGTGGGTGAAAGGGGTGAACCACTGACATGAAAAGAACAACATGTTCTCATCTTGAACATGGTTCCCTCTCTCTATCAACTAGCCGGGTGAGACATGTCTCCTTTCTGTCTCCTGTCGTTCTTGTGTTTTTTTCTCTCCCTCACTTGCAAGTGTTCATTCAAATGCTCTATCTCCCTCTTTCACCTTTCTCCCCATCTCCTGTCCAGCTGTCTCTCCCCAAACAGTCTCTCTCTCTTTTTCTCTATCTCTACCTACTCTCCTTCCTCTCTCCCTCCCCCAGCTCACCCTCTCTCTCTCTCCTAGTTTAAACTCTCCCACAGCTCTCTCTCCTCTCTGTCGTTTGATTCCCAGTCTGACAGGTACACGGTAGTATGCAGGCTAGTTTGGGTATAGGGTGTATGATTAGTATTGGTGGTTGTGGTGCATGAGGCCAGGCTCTGACACTTCCTGTCTGTCTGTGGACCCTCGCTGGGCCCCGGCAGGGCGAGCCACTCAGGTGGAGCGAGGGAGAGACCTGCCGCTGGCTGTCAGTTTGATCGGGCCGCGGGATTGGCTGAGCACTGGTCCGGAAGCATGGATATTGCACAGCAGAGCTCATCTTAGGAGGACTTTAACCTCCAGCATGACAGCCGCTAGAAGAATGTGCGTATGGGTGCATGTGTTCTCTCTACCCCCCTCTATCTGACAGTCTATGACTGTTACCTGCTTTTCATCTAATCCCTCCCAATCTCTATCCATCCCTCTCTTTCCTCATCTTAGTCTTCTCTACTATATCTACCTTTCATTCTCCTCCTGTCACTCTCTCTCTCTTTCTCACTCTCTCTGCCGGAGAGGTAGAATCCTCTCCCTCTACCACTCATTAGTGGTAAATTCCTGTGGATTTATTTCTCTCCTCCGCTCCGTCATTCCCCCTCTCTGCCACCTCTCTAAATTGAAGTGCAATACTCTCCCTCTGGTGTGAAATTATTGCGTCATTCATCGTCTTTCTAATTCCTACGAAATATCACCGCTGCAACACCTAAGCTGAAATATGGGGATATTGCCCAAAGTGAATGGCTAGCCACTCTAAGAGGCATATCCATTTGAGGAAATATTTTTGTTACATTTCCAGGAACACGTGGAGACAATCATATCGACAGATACTGAAAATATATTAGAGAGATGTTTATTTCTCCTATTGCTTGGGTTGGTCCCATCTCTCAATGTCTATCCTATCCTGTCAATAATATAGGGGATCAATGTCAACAACAATCTCTTCGACCCCCACCCCATCCCTGAAAACAGACAGAATATTGGTTGCTAGCTCGTCTCATTCCTAGGTGATGGGTGTGGTGGCAGCCATTTTGCGCCTGACTGCCCAGTGCTAAGCTGTTTTTGCGGTGGGTGGGCAGGGCTATATTCAGTTCAAATTGAACTGGGAGATGATTAGATGGCCACTTCTTGATAAAGCCAGAGTGATATTTTAGCTGTGGACAGGCATGATGTGCTGTGTGTCCTGTATCAGGATGGAGTCTGTCTGACTGGCTGGTACTGTGAATATACCAGGGAACCTAATGTCTGCTCTTATACACCTACAATACACTGTATATGGGTCTTTCTATAAACTAGGGTATCAGCTGTTGACAAGTCATTGTAAATAATCTGCCATTTTTTTTGTTCATGTCATTACATTAAGATATAATGGGGTAACATACTGTAGCTATATTCAATCAAATTCACGAGTTGATTTAAAACCTGTTTAAAACCCTTTCTCATGGTTGCTGTCTTGATGGATTTGTCCAAAATCATGTTACATAAAACATTACTTTTCTGTCCTTGCACTTATGGCAGTGTAAGTTGTCATTATATCACATATTAAGCATTAATACGTTAAATTAGGCATTGAACTTGAACCCTGTAAGGATCCTGGATATAGCTGTCTGACAGTTTTTTTGTATAGAGATCTCAGAAATGCAGTGTAACTACATAACATTTCATGTCTCCTTATGTTACGGGGTGAAAACAGTTTTCATGGGCACACAAATCCCCCCAAAATGTATGTGATTGCTAAATCGGATGCTTCTAAACCGAAAGAGTCACCTTACCTTGAAACTTAGAACCTAAATCGATACTGTCATTAACGTGGTTCTTCAATAACTTTGCATAATACTTGTTGGATGCACATTTGGTGTTGAGCTGTTTAATCTAATTTTCTATATTAGGCCCTTTATGTACAGTTATATAAATTATACAATTGTATAACATTGAGGTCCTTGAAAATTACAATTAAGTGTTTGAAAAAGTCCTTGAATTTGACTTGCCAATGTCTGTCTGTATGAACCCTGCTTAAAGGATGTATAGTCCTAGGCCTATGTTGTTACATAGGTAGAATTTTGGGCCAATTTGCATATATTCCTCTAAGTAGGCCTACGCATGTGAAACTGCATAAAAATCATTTTCTTTTTGTTTCAAACCATTTAGACATCTTGATCCCAATGTCACGCATTCGCCCCATTATTTATAGAAAGATCCAGATATACTTCTTGAGGGTCATTGTAGATCTGAGGATAGATGTAAGCAATATGGTTGAGTAGAATAGCATTTCTGAAAGTGTCTACAGTATGTGTGATTAATTGTGCACTGGATTTCAGGCCTGTATTTTTGACACACACCAACAGAGCTGTGTTATTGTACGTACAGGGAGGGAGCAATAGTCCACTGCTTGTTCTGTAACCAGATCAATGGAGGGATGTCATAGTCAGACATAACTAAAGGCTATATTGATTAGTCATTTGTTCCAAACTAACTGACTGAGCATGTTTTATCTACTGTATGATACCCCAGACTCTCATTACTGGCTGTAGACACAAAGAAAACAAACACCTACTAGGCCATTAGTTAGGTGAAATCACTGCAGAGAAAAATACACAGTGGAACACAGGATAACACAGGAGAACATAGGGGAACACTGGGGGAACACAGGGGAACACAGGAGAACACAGTGGAACACAGGAGAACACAGTGGAACACAGGGGAACACAAGGGACCACAGGGGAACACAGGAGAACACAGGATAACACAGGGGAACACAGGGGAACACAGGAGAACACAGTAGAACACAGGGGGAACACAATGGAACACAGGGGAACACAGGAGAAGGGAACACATTGGAACACAGGGGAACACAGGGGAACACAGGATAACACAGGGGAACACAGGAGAACACAGGGGAACACAGTGGAACACAAGGGAACACAGGGGAACACAGGGGAACACAGTGGACAATGACATAACTAACAGCACATGCACAACAGACACAAGATCGTTCAAGTGTCTGCATGGTGGCATGGCGTTACACTGTTTCTCATGTTGTTCAATGTTAAAGGTGTGAGGTTTGTGTGTGTGGGGGGGAGGTGGGATGTTAAGTGTGTTATCATGTGAGATTGTTTTCTCCTACCGTTTACAGGCTCAGTGTTGTACTGAGACAGCTCAGCCTGTTACAGCCATAATAGAGTAACATGTGTATGTAATAAGTATATTGACTGGTCTGTATGAGCAGCAGGCTGTAGACCAGTGGATATGTGTGATGTAATAATGGTCTATGTTACATACTGTAAGCTGTTTGTGTTGATGGTTTTATTAGTTTAGGAGATTAGATTAACCAAGGTTATTGACTGGCCCTTGACCACATCCTCTTATTAGTATGATCACTCATCTTCAGCATGCTAGCAAGGACGTGTGTGTGTATGGCAGGGAGGGTGTACGTGCTAATGCGCGTGCGTTCGTGTGGTTGTGCTATGTGCACGGATGTCTGTCTTAATTTTCTGCGTGTACAGTTTAAAATAATTGATGCTTCATTTATGTTGGCATGCATTATTTTTCCTGTGTTTTAATGAGTGTGTGTACCATCCTCTCTGACCGATGCTGTGTGTCAGTGTGGTAATGAAAGCTGGTTAGTGTGAGTGTGGGCGTGTGTCAGGGCTAGGTTAACATGGCTATTACCTGTCCATTCTACAGCGCCCACACACACTGAGAAGTGCATGCTCACACACTCATACACAGACGCTTGACAGCGGGAACACGTGAATGTGGAACACACATGCAAACTGATACATTTTCTCCAAGTCATACAGGATCATGTAGTTTATGATTTAATGGATACATTAGTTACTGTGCTGATTCTGTAGAGTTTTACATTAAAGTGCATCTACAGTACTTTAATGTGCTCATCTTCCTGATGTTTCCCTCTTCTTTTGTTCTCTCTCTCTCTCACTCACTCATTCACACACACACACACACACACACACACACACACACACACACACACACACACACACACACACACACACACACACACACACACACAATATGGCAGTGAGGTAGACAGGGCAGAAGGCCTTTAAAGAAGAAGAGAAAAGTCCTTCAATAAACAGCTGATATCCAGCTGAATGTGGAGACAAAGGCTTGTTATCTCTGAACTCCACGTTTAGTGTAGAGACCTGGGCAACACACACACACACATACACACACACTTCAGCCTAGCTACAGTAAGATAAAAGGAATAATCCCACCAGGGTTTAAATTCCACAGTAAAACGAGCTAATTAAAATGATGGCACACACACACACACACACACACACACACACACACACACACACACACACACACACACACACACACACACACACACACACACACACACACACACACACACACACACACACACACACACACACACACACACATACTGCAGATTACAGGTGTCCACAGGGGCCATATTACTGTGATAGATCTGTCTACATGAGCCCCATAGAGAATTGGGGAGGAGGGAGGGAGCACTGTCCTCTCAGGGCAAAAAAAAAAAAAAGAAATTGATCACATTTTCAGGAAATTACCATAAAACCCATGAATAGTAGGAAAAGTAACTGTATATTCGTTACATTACAAATAAAATAGTAGATATGGTATTATGCTATGAGGCATTTTATTAATGAGCAGTGTTGGGGGTAGCGTTATGTAATCAGATTAATTTTATGAGTAACGGAGTAAAGTAACGCCTTACTTTTTCAAATTGGGTAATATTATTACAGTTACTTTGTCAAACAACGCATGCGTTACTTTCAGAATCCCATAGAGGGCTTTCCCATCTAGTGGCAAATGTGCCCTCTATACATATCTATGGGTTCGTGTTAGGGGTGTGAACGTTTAAATTGGGATCCTTAACGTTAAGAAAAATCCCTAACAGAAATGTTTTGTTTAGTTTTTTCCCCCTCAAAATGTTTATGACAGTGCAGCTGGCTCACCTTCTCTTTCTCTTCTCTAATGATGCGAGTGTCTGTTCAGTCTTCAGTCTGTTGCCTGGAACCAACAGCACCCTGAACAGTTTCTACCCCCAAGCCATAAAACTGCTAAATACTATAGATAGTCTGGGTAGCTATTGGTTAACTCTTTTGACTCACTACATACGCTTCTGCTACTGTTTGTTATCTATCCTGTTGCCTAGTCATTTTACCCCTACCTATATGTACAGTTCTACCTCAGTTACCTCGTACCCCTGCACATCGATTCGGTACTGGTACCCCGTGTATATAGCCAAGTTATCGTTAATCATTATGTATTTATTCCTTGTGTTATTATTTTTCTATTATTTCTCTTTTTTTCTCTGCATTGTAAGTAAGCATTTCACTGTTAGTCTACACCTGTTGTTTACGAAGCATGTGACAAATAGTTTGATTTAATTTGTAGAATATCCTAGATTATTCATTGATGATAGGCCCTGCTTTACTGAAGTTGTGAGACATTGCAAGCCAAGAAATTGTGAAATACAGCATTCTATTGTAACCTAACTGTCACGGATTCTGCCGAGGCTGCCCCTCCTCCTTGTTCGGGCAGGCTTCGGCGTTCGTCGTCACCGGAATACTAGCTACTGCAGATCTATGTTCTATGTTTCTATGTTCTACCTGTTGTCTGATTGTTACACACTTGTTTCCCATTATGTGATTACTCCTTCCCTATTTAACCCGGTGGCTCCCAATGTGTTTTGTGCGTGTTTGTTTTTCGTTTCGTGTGTCGTTGGTGAGCGGGTTTGTTCCTCCCTGTGTGGAGGTATCTTGTATTGATTTATTTACTTATTCAGTAAAGTAAGTTTTATAGAGTTCTGTGTCCTGCGCCTGACTTCGATCCACCGCATTACACTGACACTCGTGACAGAAACACTCACCAAAGATGGAGTCAGCAGGTACAGCCAGTCAGTCCGGATCGATGGAGGAACGCGTTCAATGACAGGAGAGCATGAACCAGGCTCTCGGCACCGCTATGGATAGGGTGTTGAATGCTATGGACCGATGGGAGAGAGGTGGCTTTCCTACACCTCCTCCAACCACTCAACCACTCAACCACCCATACCACTGTCCACCCCTTCGCCACCTGGGTCCAGTGGGATTCGGCTCTCGCTCCCGAGGGCATATGACGGTACACCAGCCGGGTGTCAGGGTTTCCTTCTCCAGGTAGAGCTCTACCTGGCAACCATTCACCCGGCGCCCTCGGGATACGAGAGCGTGTCCGCCCTCATCTCCTGTCTGTCGGGGAAGGCGCTCGAGTGGGCCAACGCCGAGTGGGGAGGAATTGACGCTACATCTGTCCGCTACGAGGATTTCACCCGCCACTTCCGGGTGGTATTCGATCATCCACCGGAGGGGAGAGCAGCAGGCGAGCATCTGTTCCACCTAAGACAGGAGAGGAGGAGTGCCCAGGATTTTGCACTGGAGTTCAGGACTCTGGCAGCCAGCGCAGGGTGGAATGAGAGGGCCCTGATCGACCACTATCATTGCAGCCTAAGGGAGGACGTTCGGTGGGAACTGGCCTGCAGGGATACCAACCTCAACCTGGACCAACTGGTGGAGATGTCCATCAGGCTGGATAACCTGTTGGAGACCCGCGGACGTTCTGATCAGGGCCCATTCATTCCATCTCCCAACACCTCCGACCCTACCCCCATGGAGCTCGGAGGTGCTGCGCTTAGGGAGACCAGGAGAGGGGCCGTCCCCTGCACCAACTGTGGCCGCAGAGGACACACTGCGGGTCGGTGCTGGGGAGGGTCCCCAGGGAGTCGAGGCAGTAGGCAGAGCACTGGTCGACCATCTCAGGTGAGTAAGCACCCGACTCACCCAGAGCTCCCTGTTGGTCAGCTGTGTATAGAGGTTGTTTTCCCAGAGTTTTCTGCTCATTCCCAGCATAAGGCGCTAGTAGATTCAGGCACAGCTGGGAATTTCATTGATCATCAGTATTCACTTAGTTTAGGGATTCCCACTGTTCGTGTTGATGTGCCCTTCCCTGTACATGCATTAGATAGTCGCCCGTTAGGGTCAGGCCTAATCAGGGAGGTTACCGCACCACTCTTAATGAGGACACAGGGGGGTCATGAGGAGAGGATTAGTCTCTATCTGATTGATTCTCCTGCATATCCTGTGGTGTTGGGACTTCCCTGCTTAACCACTCATGACCCCACTATTTCCTGGCAACAGAGGGCTCTCAAGGGATGGTCCAGTCAGTGCTCAGGGAGGTGTGTAGGGGTTTCCTTAGGGGCTACTACAGTGGAGAGTCCAAACCAGGTCTCCACAATGCACATTCCTTCCGAGTATGCCGATTTTGCTCTCGCCTTCAGTAAAAAGAGGGCGACTAAATTACCACCCCATCGTCCGGGGGATTGTGCGATAAATCTCCAGGTAGGCGCTGCACTTCCCCTGAGTCACGTGTACCCTCTGTCATAGGAGGAGAAGGCGGCTATGGAAACAGATGTCTCCGAATCTCTGAGACAGGGATACATTCGGCCTTCCACACCTGTTTCCTCAAGTTTATTTTTTGTGAAGAAGAAGGATGGTGGGTTACGCCCGTGCATTGATTACCATGGTCTTAATCAGATCACCGTCAAGTACAGCTATTTATTACCTCTGATAGCTTGTATGACGGAGTCATTGCATGGGGCGCGCTTTTTCACGAAATTGGATCTCAGGAGTGTTTACAACCTGGTGCGTATCTGGGAGGGAGATGAGTGGAAGACGTCATTCAGTACTACCTCAGGACACTATGAGTACCTCCTCATGCCATACGGGTTGATGAATGCTCCATCAGTCTTCCAATCCTTTGTCGATGAGATTTTAAGGGATTTGCACGGACAGGGTGTAGTGGTGTATATTGATGACATTCTCATATACTCCGCTACACGGGCCGAGCATGTGTCCTTGGTGCGTAAAGTGCTTGGACGACTGTTAAAGCATGACCTGTATGCCAAGGCGGAGAAATGCCTGTTCTTCCAGGAGTCCATCTCCTTCTTAGGGTACCACATGTCCGCGCCTGGGGTGAGGATGGAGAGTGACCGCATTTCGGCCATGCGTAATTGGGCGACTCCAACCACGGTGAAGGAGGTGCAGCGATTTTTGGGGTTTGCCAATTACTACCGGAGGTTTATCCGGGGCTTTGGTCAGGTAGCGGCTCCCATTACCTCCTTGCTGAAGGGGGGGACCGGTGCGTCTATGGTGGTCAGCTGAGTCGGACAGGGCATTCAGTCATCTGAAAAACCTGTTCACCTCGGCTCCAGTGCTGGCTCATCCGGATCCCTCCTTGGCTTTCACGGTTGAGGTGGACGCGTCGGAGGCTGGGATAGGTGCTGTACTTTCCCAGCGCTCGGGCACACCACCCAAGCTCCGCCCCTGTGCGTTCTTTTCGAAGAAGCTCAGCCCGGCGGAGCGCAACTATGATGTGGGGGACCGGGAGCTGTTGGCTGTGGTCCAAGCCCTGAAAGCATGGAGACATTGGCTTGAGGGGGCTAAACACCCTTTTCTCATTTTGACTGACCACCGCAATCTGGAGTACATCCGGGCGGCGAGGAGATTAAACCCTCGCCAGGCAAGGTGGTCCATGTTTCTCGCCCGTTTTGTTTTCACCCTTTCGTACAGGCCAGGTTCCCAGAACGCTAAGGCAGATGCTCTGTCCCGACTGTATGACACGGAGGAGAGTTCCGTGGAGCCCACTCCTATACTTCCGGCGTCGTGTCTGGTGGCACCGGTGGTGTGGGAGGTGGACGCGGACATCGAGCGGGCTTTGTGTAACGAACCCACTCCTCCCCAGTGTCCAGAGGATCGTGTGTACGTCCCACTGGAGGTCCGCGATCGTTTGATCTATTGGGCTCACACGTCACCCTCCTCTCGTCATCCTGGTATCGGTCGGACAGTGCATTGTTTTAGTGGGAAGTACTGGTGGCCCACCTTAGCTAAGGACGTGAAGGTTTATGTTTCCTCCTGGGGGGGGTACTGTCATGGATTCTGCCGGGGCTGCCCCTCCTCCTTGCTCGGGCAGGCTTCGGCGTTCTTCGTCACCGGAATACTAACTACTGCCGATCTATTTTCTATGTTCTACCTGTTGTCTGATTGTTACACATCTGTTTCCCATTATGTGATTACTCCTTCCCTATTTAACCCGGTGGCTCCCAATGTGTTTTGTGCGTGTTTGTTTTTCGTTTCGTGTGTCGTTGGTGAGCGGGTTTGTTCCTCCCTGTGTGGAGGTATCTTGTATTGATTTCTTTACTTATTCAGTAAAGTGCATTTTACAGAGTTCTGTGTCCTGCGCCTGACTTCAATCCACCGCATTACACTGACACTCGTGACACTAACACTAACTAGGCCTATCTTTGGTAGAGTATGCACGGTTTACTTTGCTCCCTCCGACAGTCAAACAAACGGGTGAGATTTAGATTTTTTTCATGAAAGTAACTCAAAGTAACATAACTAGTAATATATAATGTTACTTTCCACACAAAGTAATATTGTAAAGTAACATGAAATACATGCTCTCTGTCTAACTTCTCTCCCTCCTCTGTTCCTCCTTCCCTCCCTTTCTCCATCGCACACACTAGAAATGTGATGTTTCAGACAGGAACATTTGTAATTAATCGCCCCCGCTTTCCGTTCTCACAGCTGATTGGACGCCGTGTCCCTTGGTGAGGTGATAGCCGACGCCCACGCTGCACCCGTCAATCTCCAGTGACGTCCCTTTGTCACACGCTCCGCCAGGCACCGCCCACCCGAGCCACACAGCCAATGAAAATACAGCTTAGGTGAGATGACAGGTAAGTCCCACACACACTTTCCCTCACACACAGATAATGACACCACACACACACTCATACACACACACACACATACACACACACAGAACACATCCCACCCACTCTCACACAAATGCATCACTATGGAACACTAACCAGTCGTCACCACCCACAGTCACTTGTCTAACATGCACACATGCACACACACACACACACACGCACATGCACACACACACACAAACTCAAAGCTTCAGGCTATACTAGTCAGTTGGTCTCCAAGAAACAGACATTTGGGGTTAGTTCTGTTCTTTAAAAGGTGGCCATTATGTGCTAATTAGAGGATAAATGCTGGAGATGTTGGCCTTTCTGCTCAGCTCTATTACCCAGTAGAAAGAGTCTTCTACACCAAGAGGAGACTACGCACTCTAAGAAGAAAGGTTTAGCTGGAGGAGTCTGGGAGCAAAATAGCTTTCACTTCCAGCTCTCTCTCTCTCTCTGTACTTAAGGAGGAAAACTATTTTCTTTCAGCGTGGTCTAATCTGAACTGTAATGGCAAGTAATTTAAAGGAAATTAACATTTTGACACTCTCCTCGGGGTAGGGAAAATGCAGAAAGGAGAGGATGAGAGGAGGAGAGGGAGAGGAGGAGGGAGGGTGGGGAGGAGAGGAAAAGGGGGGCGGAATTTGCATGTAATTCAGTTTCAGTGAATGAATGGCTGCGTCTTGGTTCAGGGTTAAGTGTGGTTGTGTTAAACCGTCCGCAGCCGTCACCTTACCCAAAGCCTTCTAATGGGTGACATCACAATGGACTAAAGACGTTTGACACACCTGTAGAATTCCACTATAGAACACTGACTAACTGTCAAATAAAACGGTGAATGACCATTATGCCTGACTTTAGCTAGTTTGATGACCATGTCATTATGGTCTGCTCACCTGCTCTGGTCGCTGAGCCGTGGGTTACAAACAAGGGCTTTGGACTGAGGGCTTTGCGGGATTGGGAAGGGAGTGACGTGTGTGTGTGTGTGTGAGACGGTAGCGGGAGTATTTTTGGGGATGAGGCGGAGAGGGGTGTGAAGAGCTGTCAGGTAGCGATGGCTAGGCAGCTAGGCTGTTCCCACAGGAACAAATTACATTCCGAGAGGAAGACAAGCATCTCAGTGCCTCTGCCTCTCTCTCTCTCTCTCTCTCTCTCTCTCTCTCTCTCTCTCTCTCTCTCTGCCAGAATGACGCCACACTTAAGTCTTTATTTCTCTTTCTTACCTTCTACCCTTTTCTACTATGCAGCTCTCCTCCTTCCCTTTATTTCACTGTCCACCTCACCCTTCCTACATACTGTCCATTTCTCTCTCTCTCTCTCTCTCTCTCTCTCTCTCTCTCTCTCTCTCTCTCTCTCTCTCTCTCTCTCTCTCTCTCTCTCTCTCTCTTTTTCTCTGTCTACCTTCCTTTGTCTTTCTATCCCCCCTTCTTTCTGTCCCTCCAGGGCCAGGTGGATTAGCGGTGAAAGCTCATTACATGAAATGTAATTACCGCCTGTGTCGATAAGAATCGATCGGCTTGGCCCGCAGATCACTTCACATGAAGGCCCCCCAATATAGGCCTCTGCAAAGACCGCGGCTGCTGTGGCGCCAGCCCCAGCAATGTTTTATTTCCTGTCTGGTTGCCCTGAGCGATGGGAGATAGCATTGACAATGGTGTGTGAAGTGGAGTCAAACCTATCGGAATGCTTTCAGTGTGGCCTCGCAGCAGAAATGAGATTCCTTATCAAATCAGCTGGATTAGGGAAAGTGTCTGGGGAAAAAGTCGATCCGCAGGGTCGGGCTGTAGCAGGGAAGGGGGAGGGATAAGGTGTGTGTGGGGAGGGGGGTTGGGGGGGTCTTTGTATGTGTGTGTGTGTGTGCATGCGCAGGTCAGGACAGCTGCTGTCTGTAGGGTAGAGTTGTTCTGTGTCTGTTCTTTATTTACCATGGCTTTGAAATGTCTTCTGTCTTCTCCTTTTTTCATTTATTTATTTTATTTCACCTTTATTTAACCAGGTAGGCCAGTTGAGAACAAGTTCTCATTTACAACTGCGACCTGGCCAAGATAAAACAAAGCAGTGCGATTAAAAACAACAACAACACAGAGTTACACATGGGATAAACAAAACATACAGTCAATAACACAATAGAAAATCTATATACAGTGTGTGCAAATGTAGTAAATTATGGAGGTAAGGCAATAAATAGGCCATAGTGCAAAATAATTACAATTTAGTATTAACACTGGAGTGATAGGTCTGCTAAATGACCAATTTATTTATTTATTTATTTATTTATGTGCGGAAGATGATGTGCAAATAGAGATACTGGGGTGCAAATGAGCAAAATAAATAACAATATGGGGATGAGGTTGTTGGGTGGGCTAATTACAGATGGGCTGTGTACAGGTGCAGTGATCGGTAAGCTGCTCTGACAACTGATGCTTAAAGTTAGTGAGGGAGATAAGAGTATCCAGCTTCAGAGATTTTTGCAATTCGTTCCAGTCATTAGCAGCAGAGAACTGGAAGGAATGGCGGCCAAATGAGGTGTTGGCTTTGGGGATGACCAGTGAGATATACCTGCTGGAGCGCATACTACGGGTGGGTGTTGCTATGGCGCAAGCAGCGTTCGATTGAAGAGCATGCATTTAGTTTTACTAGCGTTTAAGAGCAGTTGGAGGCTACGGAAGGAGTGTTGTATGGCATTGAAGCTGGTTTGGAGGTTTGTTAACACAGTGTCCAATGAAGGGCCAGATGTATACAAAATGGTGTCGTCTGCGTAGAGGTGGATCTGAGAGTCACCAGCAGCAAGAGCGACATCATTGATATACACAGAGAATAGAGTCGCCCCGAGAACTGAACCCTGTGGCACCCCCATAGAGACTGCCAGAGGTCCAGACAACAAGCCCTCCGATTTGACACATTGAACTCTATCTGATAAGTAGTTGGTGAACCAGGCGAGGCAGTCATTTGAGAAACCAAGGCTATTTAGTCTGCCAATAAGATTGTGGTGATTGACAGAGTCGAAAGCCTTGGCCAGGTCGATGAAGACGGCTGCACAGTACTGTCTTTTATCGATTGCGGTTATAATATCGTTTAGGACCTTGAGCATGGCTGAGGTGCACCCAGCTCGGAAACCAGATTGCATAGCGGAGAAGGTACGGTGGGATTCGAAATGGTCGGTGACCTGTTTGTTAACTTGGCTTTCAAATACTTTCGAAAGGCAGGGCAGGATGGTTATAGGTCTGTAACAGTTTGGATCTAGAGTGTCACCCCCTTTGAAGAGGGGGATGACCGCGGAAGCTTTCCAATCTCTGGGGATTTCAGATGATACGAAAGAGAGGTTGACCAGGCTAGTAATAGGGGTTGCTACAATTTCGGATTTGTAAGGGTCCAGATTTTGCAGCTCTTTCAGAACATCAGCTATCTGAATTTGGGTGAAGAAGAAGGGGGGGGGTGGACGCATGGCCAGCCGTAGCAAAATGCTTATTGAAATTCTCGATTATCGTAGATTTATCGGTGGTGACAGTGTTTCCTAGCCTCAGTGCAGTGGGCAGCTGGGAGGAGGTGCTCTTATTCTCCATGGACTTTACAGTGTCCTAAAACTTTGGAGTTAGTGCTGCAGGATGCAAATTTCTGTTTGAAAAAGCTAGCCTTTGATTTCCTAACTGATTGTGTATATTGGTTCCTGACTTCCCTGAAAAGTTGCATATCGCGGGGGCTGTTCGATGCTAATGCAGTACGCCACAGGATGTTTTTGTGCTGGTCAAGGGCAGTCAAGTCTGGGGTGAACCAGGGGCTATATCTGTTCTTAGTTCTGAATTTTTTGAATGGAGCATGCTTATTTAAGATGGAGAGCAAATCACTTTTAAAGAACAACCAGGCATCCTCTACTGACGGAATGAGGTCAATATCCATCCAGGATACCTGGGCCAGGTCAATTAGAACGGCCTGCTCGCTGAAGTGTTTTAGGGAGCGTTTGACAGTGATGAGGGGTGGTTGTTTGACCGCGGACCCATTACGGACGCAAGCAATGAGGCAGTGATCACTGAGATCCTGGTTGAAGACAGCGGAGGTGTATTTAGAGAGTAAATGAGTCAGGATGATATCTATGAGGGTGCCCATGTTTACGGATTTAGGGTTGTACCTGGTAGGTTCCTTGATAATTTGTGTGAGATTGAGGGCATCTAGTTTAGATTGTAGGACGACCGGGGTGTTAAGCATATCCCAGTTTAGGTCACCAAGCAATACGAACTCTGAGGATAGATGGCGGGCAATCAATTCACATATGGTGTCCAGGGCACAGCTGGGGGCTGAAGGGGTTCTGTAGCAAGCGGCAACAGTGATAGACTTATTTCTGGAAAGGTGGATTTTTAGAAGTAGAAGCTCAAACTGTTTGGGCACAGACCTGGATAGTATGATAGAGCTCTGCAGGCTATCTCTACAGTAGATTGCAACTCCGCCCCCTTTGGCAGTTCTATCTAGACGGAACATTTTGTAGTAGAGTTTTTGGTGGCCTTCCTAAGCCAGGATTCAGACACTGCTAGAACATCAGGGTTGGCAGAGTGTGCTAACGCAGTGAATAACTCAAACTTAGGGAGGAGGCTTCTGATGTTAACATGCAAGAAACCAAGGCTTTTATGGTTACAGAAGTCAACAAATGATAGCGCCTGGGGAGTAGGAGTGATACTGGGGGCTACAGGGCCTGGGTTAACCTCTACATCACCAGAGGAACAGAGGAGGAGTAGAATAAGGATACAGCTAAAGGCTTTAAGAACTGGTCTTCTAGTGCGTTGGGTACAGAGAATAAAAGGGGCAGATTTCCGGGCGTTGTAGAATAGATTCAGGGCATTATGTACAGACAAAGATATGGAAGGATATGAGTACAGTGGAGGTAAACCTAAGCATTGGGTAACGATGAAAGAGATAGCATCACTGGAGGCACCGATTGAGCCGGTCTCCGTGTGTATGGGGGGTGGGACAAAGGAGCTATCTGAGGCAGGTTGAGCGGGACTGGTGGCTCTACAGTGAAATTGTATAATAAGAACTAACCGAAACAGCAATAGGCAAGGCATATTGACATGGGAGAGGGGCATAAAGCAATCACAGGTGTTATTCGAGAGAGCTAAGACAACAACTGGTAATGGCGACTAAAGTTTGGGCTGAGGCTAAACTGATGTACAGGACAGATAAACAGGATGGGGTACCGTGTAAATGAAGAGTCCAGCAGGCATCAGCTGTGTAGCTGAGTGATCATAAGGTCCAGTGAACAGCAATAGGTGAGTCCGGGAGCAGTTCGATGGCTGCTAAGGCACAGGCGAGCAGGAGGCACGGCTGTTGATTGTGTGTGCTAGCGGGCCGGGGCTAGCAGATGGATCTTCGTGGTCGTCGCAACGGGAAGCCTGTTGAAACCATATCAGACAATTATGTCGGCAGACCAGTCGTGATGGATCGGTGGGGCTCTGTGTCGAAACTAGGAGGTCCCGTCCGATTGACAGAGAGGTATATAGCCGGGAGATGGGCCTGGCTCGAGGCTAGCTCAAGGCTAACTGGTGCTTGCTTTGTGACAGTGGTGATTAGCCAACAACAACATCCATTCAGTTGCAGCTAGCTAGTTGCGATGATCCGGTGTTAAGGTCCAGTGATTCAGTGATTCCGGCAGAAAATCCGATATGTTCTGGGTCGATAGCGCGCTGTGCAGACTGTGCAGACTGGCCGATAATTGTCCAGGCTAGAGCTGGCTGGTAGGTAGTGCAGGCCACGGACAATGGTGAAAACCGCTAACGGTGGCTAATAGCAAGTAGCTAGTTAGCTGGCTAGTTTCAGCCGGAAGTTCTTGATAAAAAGGTATAAGAAATAATAGAATCCGTTCCACATTGGGTGAGGTGGGTTGCAGGAAAGTATATTTAGTTGAAGGAAGAGAAGTGAGATTGAGAAATATATACGAAAAAGACAAAAAACTAAAAAAACTGGCTATTTACACGAGCACACTACAGAATACACGACCGCACTGCTACGCCATCTTGGAACTTCACTTCACCTCCTCTAGTTGTCATTGTGTTTTCTCCACTAGTATGTACTACAGTGTTAGTGTTGTACAGACAACAGTGTATGTTTGCATTCAGAGTGAGTGTCAGTGTTATTGCTTGCTGTAGTATTGTCTGATGCACTGTATACTGCAAGTTTGCATCATGATGATGATGAACCTGTAAGGGATGGAATACCTCTGAATTTCATCACACACACTGAATCTCAGCATCCCCTCTGAAGTCTCCAGCAGCTTTACTGTGCCGTAGAGAGAGGGAGCGAGGGATCGATAGAGCAGTGAAAGAGTGCTGTAAACCATGAAAAGAGACAAAAGGCTCCTGGATCAGACTGGGGCTGTTAGCCTCGGAGGAACAGCCAGTACACACACACACTTAACCATTTATCAGACACTTTTATCCAGAGCGACTTACAGCAGCAATTAGGGTTAAGTGCCTTGCTCAAGGGCACATCGGCAGATTTATTCACCTAGTCGGCTCAGGGATTCGAACCAGCAACCTTTCAGTTATTGGCCCAATGCTCTTAACCGCTAGGCTAACTGCCACACACACATGCACACACACAATAACACACTCTCAAGCAAACACAGAGACACACCCCTATACAATGGCAACTCACTGTACATATGAAACATATAAACCACTAGACAGATAAAATACTGTACTCATATACAACAGACGGTTCCCTTTGAAGTATTACTAACTCCAGACACTCATGGCCTGCAGAGAATTTATCACTTGAAGTTTATTTTAGGTTAGTCTTTGATTTTGGCTTTGCCTCAAATGCCCAGTGTTGCCGTCTGTCTGATCACAAATGACTTCAGAGGTCCACCTGAAAATATGAGTGTGTGTGCGTGTGTATGTGTGTCACTTGTCACTCTTCGTTCCATGGTTCTGATTGTTATTTGGGAGGACGTTCTGAATGTCATGAACTCAATGTCATGAACTCTCATCAAACTGGCAGCTCCATCCGGTGACACCACACACACACACACACACACACATACAACGTCCGTGTTATGCAGCCAGCCCACTTCAGTACAGGAGTGATATAAACAGTCTCCAGGGTATTGGACTGTGCTCTCTTCTCTATACACACACAGGATCATAACAGCCAGCATGCTAATTCATCTTATTAAACCATCACGCCTGCACTCATATCAAAGATAATCTAATAATATCATAAACAAATACCCCTAGACCCTGTTCAAGCATAGAGAGAGTACTATTAATACTCATGCGAATAGCAGGCTATTTTCAGACTGTTGTTTTGCTCACAGAGATTTTTGCTACATGAGATGACTTCTGAGAAGTGTTAGAAATCATCTTTAATTTTATTGAACAGAGAGATGTGAGAGACAATCAAAGGAGGAAAGTTTTGCATAGTCTTTTAGCTACTTTTTCTTTCCTCTCAACTACAGGAAATGCAAGGAGACAGGAGGGTAAAGTGAATACATTAGTAGGTTACACAAAGAAATGAACAGACTTCTAGGCACTCACAAACAAGAAAGCATATTTGCACCTGCGTACATACAAACACACGCATGCACACACACACACGTACACATACACCCACCCCACACACATACAAATACACACCCCACCCACCCCCGTAAACACTCACCCCCATTCTTCTCTCTCTCCTCTCGGTCCTCGGTCCTCCTCTAAATCCTCTCCTGGTCCAGTCGTCTCATCCCGGCGCCCCTAAAAGAACAATAACAGTGTGAATAGTGAACCTGTCTTCAGGAGTCTATAGAGAAATGTAATAAAGTCTTTAGGAATAAGACCCGCGCTGGGATGAGGAGAGGAAAAGAGAGGAGAGGGGGGGCCAGGGCTAAAATCCCTCCAATTAAGACAGCCTAACGCCTGCACCAGCGTCGCCATGGCAACTGTCAGGTATATTTCCTGGTGGCGTGCGGTGGTGGTGGAGCGGTTGGTTTGGGAGGCTGAAAGAGAGAGACCGAGCTCGCTTTCTCTGTACTGTGCTTGGTTTCTGACTCTCGGTGTTCTCGTCTCTCTCTCACTGGCTTTCTCTCTCTGCCTTGTTGTCAATGGCCCTGTCCCAATACCCATACTTAGGTTCTAAATAGTAGGCTTTTTGGGAATGCAAATATATTAATTTTTATATTATGTGAAATTTCAAAAATGTTGTTTGATTTAAAAGCCAGGATGTCATACTCATTTTGGCTTTTCATCTAGTTGAATTCGATGCACACTATTGAGGAAGAGAATCCTCTTTTCACACCCACGTGTGTTTGACAACAGCTGACAACAAAAATGAACAAATGACGGGTTACGCCTTAGATGACTCAGTATGGATGAGTAGTATGTTGATATTAGTTGCATACTGCATATGTTTTTACTAAACAGTATGTTCTAAATAGTATGTAGTATGATTAGTCCACAGGATGCAGTTTAATAGGTAGCAGGCAACACAGATAGGCCACTCTCTATTCTTAATAAAAAAAACTTTCCAACTCTGTCCAGCTTTCATTCCCGATTTTCTCACTTTTTCTCCTCTCTCTTCACCTCTGTCTCCCTCCTTCTCTCCGCAGATGTGACATTCCTGGTGAGACAGGAGGACTGGCATTTAGAAAAAATGAATCTCCCATCGCTGTCTCCACCAGGGTTAGACAAAATACATTTCAGTAATTAGATCTGTGTAACAGTCTTATTTTATCCCTGTGTGTGTGTGTGCATGCCAGTGTGTGCGTGCGTAGATTCACGTATGTGTGTGTGCGTGTCAGGTATGTCTGTGTATGCATGCTTGTGCGTGCGTGCTCACCCACGTGTGTGTGTATGCGTGTATGCATGCGTGAGCATATGTATACTCCTGTGTGTGTGAGTGTGCGTGTGTTTCACCATTCTAATCTATATTTAATGTTAGGAAGCAGGGCTTTAAAGAGCGCCACAGCTGGCCTGTTTGCTAATTAATGACATTTTCCCCTTTAATCACCAATCACCAGTGGAAGCCTGCTTTCTCCTCTCTCCAGTCCGTCTTTCTCCCCTTTGTCTAATATTCTTTCTCTCTATTCATTTCTCTCTCTGTTTTTTCATCCATTCTTTCCTTTTCATTCTGTCCATTCTTTCTTTCTTTCTTCTTTCTCTTCTTTCACTTTCTCTCTATTTCCTCCTTTATCTCCTTCTCTCTTATGTCCTCATGCGTTTCACTCTCAATCCCTCTTTCTTCCTTTCTCTGTTCCTCTAGCTCACCCCCTCACCCCCCCTCACTCCCCCCCTCCCCTCTCCCTCCCTCCCCTCCGCCCCCCCCCCCTCCCCCACCCCCCCCCCCCCCGCTCACCCCTCCCTCCCGCTCCCCTCCCCCTCCCCTCTCTCTCACTCCTCTCCCCCCCTCTCTCTCTCACCCTCTCCCCCCTCTCACTCCTTCTCACCTCCACCATCCCCATGCTCTCTGTCCCTCTTTCACACCAGTCTTCATGAGGCTCCAGACCCTTTGGAATTGGCAGTCTCTCTTAGATCTCAGCTCTCCTGTGTTTCTCCCTGGGGAGAGAGAGCTGCGTCTCCATCTGCCTCTCAGACTCATCCTCCTTCCATCCCTCCATCACTCCATCCCTCTATCCCCTCCTCTAATCCCCCCACAATCATGATCCGTCACCACATGTCAGATCCTGCTTCTTTCTCGCTCTCCCTCTCTCTGTCTCTCCATTTCTCTCTCTCTCTTCCCCTCTCCCTCACTCACTATATTTCTCTCCTCTCACTCTCTATTCCCCTTGCCGCCCTTAGTCACTCTCTCAATCTCTCCTTCTCTATTCACCCATATCCCTCTCCATTTCCCATTTCTCTCTCTCCCTCCATGCCCTCTCCCTCTCTTTCCTTTATGAAAAGGATATTGCAGGAGGTCATTTCAGAAATGCAGTGGACCCTTTCCTCAAGCAATCTCCTCTTACAGTGTGTTCCTGATCCAGCCATTCAGCTATTCTGCCCTGCAGCATAGCACTTGTTTAAAAGGTGAATTTTCATGTCATGACTGCAATAGCAAGGGGGCGAGCCCTTTTTCCTACAGAGTAGCAGGTGCTTTTCGTTAAGACCTGTAAGAGTTGACTTAAAGTCGAATAGTTTCTTAGAGAACAACTTGGCTTCAAAGAGAACAGCCTCTTCCACCAAGTCTGCTTCCTCCTCCTTACTGACAAAATACCCGTTGCTAAGATACCTATGAGAATGCGCACCGTACCATGCCTATAGACTATTTTAAGACGATACAAAAGTTCACACCATTAAATATAATTTGACTGTGCAATTCATACTGTACATGCCGGATGAATATTTGTTCATGTAGAAGCGCTGTAACAAAGTCCCGTTAGGTTAGTAGTCGGTTTGGGAGATGTAAGTTGTAGTCTTGGGTTGAGAGGTGAGGAGATCATTTGGCGTCAAATAATTAGCCTCAAAGATACAGTACAGGGAGTGACCAGGCTGAAAAAGATCAAGAAAGGCAGCAGACAACTAAAGTTATTGCTATTATCATTACTAGTTATAGTACATTAGTAGCAGCAACAGGAATAGCAATACTAGTTATATTGGTACTAAGGCAATAGAAAGACATGAAGCTTTTGCTCTGTTTCAGTGTTAGGTTGTCTACACAGAGTGGGGTGATGAATGTGCATCAGTTCACAGTGTCTAGCCTTGTCACGCGTGTTCACCGTGAATCAATACATGTAATTGTGCGCTTGACTGGTCACGGATCTCTGACGAATAGAATGTAGCTCACTCGCTCCGTAGTCTTCTACGTAATTAATGAACCCTGTAGCACTCACAACTTTATTACGCCGTCTGTCTGTCTGTCTATGTGTCGGTCCGTCGGTCTGTCGGTCTGTCTGTCTGTCTACCTATCCCAATTAGAACGATAAACAGACCAGCATATTGTTTTTAATAGCAGACCGTTACTATCCCCCACACCTTCTGTCATTCCCTGTTCTATTACATAGATAGCATTGTGTTGTTTATTTACCTAGCCAACTGCTCCTTGGAGAGCAGTAATAGAGCACTTGAACAGCAGGATTGGATGTGCCATACTTCAACCTCCCCTACTAAATCAACCTCTCAAACCCCTAGGCACTTATGTGGCTGAGCTCTTAGAGGACACACATATCTACACAAGACACACACACACACAAAAATCAACACAAGCACAAACACACAGTACAGTAGATCGTTATGTTTAGTTATTAATGTGTTTGAGCATTGGGAGCACTGGGGTACATTTAGTATCCCTCTCACTGTGTTGGTGCTGTACTGTTCTGCCTGGTGTCTGACTCCTAATTGTGATAAAGATGTTCCTTAACCTTCATAGAGATACTTTATGTGCTTAATAACTGTGAGCCGTCTGAAGAACAGCTTCGTTAGTGGAAGTGTTTTATTGCAATGGAATAGGCCTATGTTATTTTACTCACTGATGGTTGGTTGAATGACTGTGCATGTGCAGCAGAGGTGATTTAGCAAATGTAATAAGTAAACTTGTCTGAGGCCTGAAGACTCCAGAGTGAAGCTTGCAGAGTGAATACCTAGACTTTAGCTTGGTGTGCTAACACAGGCTAGATCCGGTTCGTCACACATACAGAAATGGTTTGTTTTGGTAACTGTTTTGAGTCCTAATTCAATCCACCTCTTTAAAAAGCACCATTGCCAGGTTGTGTGTATTTAATCTATTGATTGTGCACAGACGGTGTAGCTGTGGTTTTGGTCTCTAGTACTGCCTGTTCCTCTCCGGCTTTATTTACGCTCTCTGTCTCTGAATATAACCTATCAATATCCCTCGGCAACAGATGACATATCACATCCCCCTCAAGCTTTTGTCCCCGACTAAATCCCTCCTCACCACAATTCCATTCCAGATAGACCGCCAGCCAGACAGGGACCAAGGAACCCTAACTTACCCCTCAAACCCTGAGAAAATGGCCTCCTGCCTTCGATCAATGCCACCGCCTTCAAATATCAGTAAATCAACTACATTGAGATTAGACCTGTCGGTGGAGGTTTATTCTACCCGGTTCCTCGATAGAGATCTAGTGGGCGGTTAAGACCCCTGTGAGCGCTAGTGTGAAGCAGTGTGTATAGAATGCAATGTTACATTTTAAAGCAGGAGGGAGACGGAAGAGAGAGGATGTATGTTTGTAAAAAAGGAGCCAACAGGTCTGTGGAACTACAGGGATTAACGTGGTAAAGTGGATTAAGGAACGCTGTTCGGATATTCCTCCCTGGCTCCAGAGAAGGTCTTTAGAAAAGGAGAGAAACATCTGCTGGAGCTTAGCAAGGCGATGAAGGATCCTGAAAAAGCCAGAAATCTAAACGGTGCCGGTGCGGGCGGACACACACACACACACACAGGCGATTGGTTAGGAGCTCTTCTTCCTCTCATTATTACCCCTCACACACGCACAACACGTAGCGTGTGTGTGTGTGTGCATGGGTGCGATCAGTCTCTCTACACAAATATGCTCCGACCACGACCAGCCTGAAAAAGTAGATATGTTAGATGTATTTTTATTTTAACTGAGTGATGCAAGAGCTGTGAATTGTATCCTGTGTGATTAAATCCATTGGATTTGAAAGTTGCAGATTCTTCAGAATGATTTTAGAACACCTACTCATTCAAGGATTTCTTTATTTCTACTATTTTCTACATTGTAGAATAATAGTGAAGACATCAAAACTATGAAATAACACATATGGAATCATATAGTCACCAAACAATTGTTAAACAAATCAAAATATATTCTTCAAATACAGTGCCTTGCAAAAGTATTCATCCCCCTTGGCGTTTTTCCTATTTTGTTGCATTACAACCTGTAATTTAAATGGATTTTTATTTGGATTTCATGTAATGGACATACACAAAATAGTCCAAATTGGTGAAGTGAAATGAAAAAAATAACTTGTTTCAAAGAATTCTAAAGAATAAATAACGGAAAAGTGGTGCGTGCATATTTATTCACACCCTTTGCTATGAAGCCCCTAAATAAGATCTGGTGCAACCAATTACCTTCAGAAGTCACATAATTAGTTAAATAATGTCCACCTGTGTGCATGTCACATGATCTCAGTATATCTACACCTGTTCTGAAAGGCCCAAGAGTCTGCAACACCACTAAGCAAGGGGCACCACCAAGCAAGCGGCACCATGAAGACCAAGGAACTCTCCAAACAGGTCAGGGACAAAGTTGTGGAGAAGCACAGATCAGGGTTGGGTTATAAAAAAATATCTGAAACTTTGAACATCCCAAGGAGCACCATTAAATCCATTATTAAAAAATTGAAAGAATATGGCACCACAACAAACCTGCCAAGAGAGGGCCGCCCACCAAAACTCACGGACCAGGCAAGGAGGGAATTAATTAGAGAGGCAACAAAGAGATGAAAGATAACCCTGAAGGAGCTGCAAAGCTCCACAGCGGAGATTGGTCCATAGGACCAATTTAAGC